>NW_015112630.1:477888-571809 GCF_001443285.1 Poecilia latipinna
ATGTATGCATATCACCAGATATGCATCCTGATTCACAATCCAGTATTGTCAGCCTGGCGGGCCACCAGACTTTACTTGCGCCCCCACCAGGCTAAGCATTGTTTGTTTATTTTAAATATGTTTTTTTTTTTTACACCAGTAGGAGTGACAGTAAGCTCCTACTAGCTTTTTCCATTTGACAGTTTAGATAAATCATTCATGCAGACAAAGTTACAACAAGAAAAATCAACAGAAATGAATGTAACCATGGCGCTTTCAGCTGAACACTTTTCTTTTGAGTAAAGATAGTCAGTGCGAATCCCTGGTTGCTTACCAGGGCTAAAAGGTTTTCCCTCTCTGGGACTTAACCCAAACAAGCCCCAAACAGGGAACTTGTTTGGTTTCCTGTGTGTTTATAGACAGACACAGGTTCAACAACAAAAACATCCACACACAAAAAAAATGCTTGACTCAATGCAGCTGGTAAAATGTGGATGTTTTTTTGTCATTAGCTGCTAGTTTTCGAATATTTTTTCATCTTGCTTCTGTTAGCGTTTGATAACAGATTTGTTGACCTGGTGAGGGTGCCAGTACGTTGGTGGAAATCCGGTAAAAACGGGCTCCGGAGCTCGCCCAGTCGGAATCCAACAGAAGTGATCTGACTGCTGTGATGACAGCAGAGTCCCTCCGGTGTGTCTGAAGCCGGAGGAATGCAGGCAGCAGCACCGAGCGCGCTTTATGGTTTACATTCCAACACAGAAAAAACTGTTTTTATGAATGTCATCTGACCACGCCATAGCTGCGAGAGGTGCTGATTTGCCGCGGTGACCGTGCTCCTGTGTGTGCTTTCAGCTGCAGCGCCGCGGCTCCACCATGAGCAGCAGCGCAGGGCCGCCCGCCGGCAGGCTGGGGCTCTATGAGATCAAGGGTCTCCTGTTCTCCTTCCTGCACATCGTGAAGACCTTATCAGAAGGTCAGTCACTGACCGACACACACCATTCAGAATACACCTCAGTGTCGCCTCATGAACTCACGCTGTCTTCCAGAGACTCTGATGGCCTACTGGAGCAAAATCAGCCCTCAGGACATCATGAATTTCCTCAGCTTGCTGGAGTGAGTAGAACGTGAAAGTAGAACCAACTCGCTCCATGTTGGCCTGTTTACACCCGCTGAGCTTGTAGTGAAACTAGGAACCTGTCCCATCACGCCTAATCTTTGTTCACGTTGTTTTCTCTGCCACCAGCAGGGAAAAACTTGTTCTCTGTTATGCAATGAAATAACAGTGAATTTAAGAGGTTATCTCCATGTTTTTTCTCCCCCCCTCCAGGACTTGTATTATCCAGTTTCGATACATTGGAAAGAGAAGCATTGGCAGGTAAGCCGACAGCACCTTAACTTAAGTATAGCTTGGGCATATCAGCTGTCATCTGTCAACATGTCATCTGATCCCAGGGTTTGTACTACAGTCCAATTTTTCAACAGATTACGTCTTAACTGAGTTTACAAAAAAAAGTTTGACTTTACTTGGCAGGTAAAACATGAGCTTCCACATTGGCTTTCCCTCTGGGATCTTTTCTGTGTGGATTTGACATTTTCTCTCCACTCATATGTCCTTCTTTGTTCATCTCGGATCCAGCAGGTTGACTTCACAGCAGAGACATTCAGGATCATTGAATGCTGAGCTGAATGTAGCTATGTTTTAATTACAAATGTGAAGAATTTTGTTGATATTCTGCTAATGTCGAAAAGCCCCACAAATCCTCAGTTGAGGTGTTTCCATTAAATAAGAAAGGCATTTAAAATCACACGTGAATAAGTTTGTTAATGCAATAAGTCATTAAAAACATAAAGACATGCTGCGCCATCATCCTCCAACTACTTCCTGTCTTTTTCTTCTTCGTGGTTTGTGCAGGTGGCAAAATATGGTTGTTGATCACAACTCATGTGATGCAAAAAAAAAACTGTTTCCGTTGCAGTTTTGCCAAATAAACACATTTTTGATATTGCAAAAAAAAAAAAACAAACAAACAAAAAAAAACACCTCATCGGAAAACTTTTTTTAAAGCACTTTTTTTCCGAAATTTCCACATTTTCATTAGAATTTATTTTTGAAATGTCAAAAATAAATTTGACATTTCAAATTTGAAATTGCATCTAATTGTGCAATTGTCAAATATATTTTTGACGAAACAAAATGATTTTGAAGAATAAATAAATCAATTTTGACAAACTCCACTTCTATAGTGTTAAAATAAAAGCCTGGAACACATGGAAGGATTCTCTTTGGATGCTCCGACTTCCCCATAGTCCAAAAACATTTGGTTCATTGGTCTCTCTAGATGTCAATGTCTAGATGTTACATCTATACAATTTGACATTTTTGACAAGTGAAAACAGATTAGTTGTATTTATTTATTTTTACAAAAACTGTGGTCAGTTACTAAGAATACACAAAATAAATTAAGTGATTGTATGATATATACCAGAGAGAATGTGTTAAAAAAAAAAAAAAATAAAAAAAAAGCTGGACTCAAATGCCCTTTTTCAGCTCTGTTCTGATCTGTCCTTCCACTGGTGAAAAAAAAAAGTTCTGATCACATCTGCATATTAACCAAAAAATCCTTCCTGCCTTCCGGTCCAGGAGCCAGGACGTATGCGTGTCGAAGCTCTTCTCCTCAGACAGGAAGTCTCAGACAATGCCGGCCATGCGCTACAACCGCGCTAGCCTGATGCAGACCAAGAATCACCAGTTCAGCACCATGGAAACCTCCCTCACCCTCAACATAGGTAACCTTCTCCTCCGGTTTGCAGTATGCTAAACACCGTCTCTATGACGTTTACCCTCTCAAACGTTTCTTGGGAAGGAACTGACACTGTTTAGTAAAGTGGAAACAGATATGCAAAAGTATTGGGTTGTATTCATGTTACTGTGGAAACAAATCAGGTTCTCTCAGTGCGCTTGGTGCCTTTCTGAAAGGGTTTTGTGAGGACATGAAGAGGAAATTGTAGAGCCAGCGATCTGTAATCTATAGTGGATTTTACAGCCAACCTAAACCGAACAGTTGAAAAATGCTGCCTTGTAGTAATGGTTGGGTTCATATTTTAAATGGATTGGAAAATTTTTTTCAAAATCTCACATTTATAAAATGATCAGGCTCTGATTTGTTCTTTTTGTAGGTTTTAGTTAATATTTTTTTAGTTGAGACGTTGCATGTTTGGACAGTTCTCTGCTGCATCTGGAAGAATTAAAAGAGGATCGGCAAAAACAAACGAACTGGATCGGCAGTGTTTGCCAACAACTGATGTTGCTGTGGAATATCGTCTCTGCTGCCGTGACATGCTGTTAGCTGGTAGCATGTCACGGCAGTCCAGTGGCATGCTAGCAGTCTTCAGTTGGAGAAAAAAATAATAAAGGGAATACATGGCAAAGAAATATACATCAAATAATAAAAAGAACTCACCATCATTATTACCTGGGTTTGAAATCATAAAATGTTTAAACGACAGTGTGGAAGTACTTATCCTGCATGCTAATTTAGAAATGCTAACCATATAATTTATTTTATTTTACTGCCAGCAAACAGATGTGACTACATCTGTGGCAAGCTAACAAACTGCTGGCACCAGCAAGACGGCAGCTATGAAAACATGGTTTCTGCTTCACCGATACGCGGTAATTGATGAGATTAGGTGGCTTATCTGACAGTCTGTGTTGTTCTTCCTTGAGGCCTTCTAAAGAAACACAAATAGCATGAGTGGGTCCCAGACTGGCCTTAAACAAGCAAAGGTACACCAAAAAGTAACGGTGTTGGAACCAGTTCAGGATGGTGACTGCAGACGTGACCAACATGCAGACGAATGCAACCATGCGTGATCCGCTATGTCATTTACCTGCAAGCTGAGGATCTCTATGAAAGAAGATAAATGCCAGACGGATTGGCTGTAAAGCTCTGAATGTTGTTGTAAATGTAAACACAGGTTGGCTCCGTTGCAGACACACGCTCGTCCTCTTGCCTAACTTGTTTGTGTCAAGATTCGAATCAGCAACATAGGTTCCAGAGTAATGTGTTGCTGTTTTGTTTGTTTGTTTTTTTTTTGCATATGTTCAGGATATGAAGAAAGCTGCCACTAGTGATGGATGACGTGCCTGAATGTCTGATGCCTCCGTAGGCCTCAGGGCTAGACCCTATGTAACATGACAAATACATTTTTATACGGTTTGGCCTTTAATCCACACTCAGTTTAATATCACTAAAAATTAGTAGTTATAAAAGTAACTTGAGAAATTTGGGTTTTGTGTTTGAAAACAGAGACCTAGGGTCGCGTGCATTACAGTCTGTGACAAATAATGCAGCGATCTATCGGCATACTTGCTTTGACAGGATTCCCATTCAACATCGTTTTGTGGTCTAACCTATATAACTAGAACTGTTGACACAAATGAAGCTCCTGGCGTCATGTTTAACAAGAAGTCGTGATTGTTTTGAAGCAGTGTGATTGGCTGACAGGTGTTAACTTTGTGCTACACTGTCCTCTATTGGTGTGTAGCATGTTTAAAACTACTCTGTATGTGCAGCCTCATGTGGACTCAATCGTTTCTGAAACCAATCCCCTGTGTTCGGTGTTATCTTTTTAAACAGATTTTCATTTTTATAAAAACGTGCCTCAGAAATACCCTCCACACCAAAGAAAACAAATATGTCACAGGTCCATTTATTATCTGTTAATTGTGTGTTAGAGAAATAAATAACATCACAATTCAATAATATCTCAGATATCCTAAATGGAATTTAAACGTTGTCCTAAATCTCATCCAAGTATCTTCAAAGAGTCATGAGGTTCCAGAGTAATGAGTGATGGTGCAGGAAGGATCTCCAGTAGCAGTCAGTCTTGTTGCAAATCTGAAGATGTCCATGAAACGCTGTCAGCTCAACATCTGGGCAGCAAAGGTCATATTTCATAGTAACATGTATTCGATGACATCATCACTACTAATCCACCTCATTTGCTTTTGCCTCTTCTCTTCAAATCTCCGCCTGAAACATTAAGAGTCTGGTCTGTCACGATGGATGGTTTCAACTTCCTCCTTCTCTTTGCGGTTTGGGGTCATAGTTCAGGTATCAGTTGATCTTTTGACATGCTAATCAGGTGCTCCCAGTTGTAAAAGCAACATCTTACAGTGATGCACCATATCAACTGTCTGAAAGTTAAAAAAAAAAAAAAAAGTCTGAGCAAAAATCCTCCCAGCTGCACAGCATCCAAAACCAGCGCGAGTTCTTGTCCAAACATGCAAACCAAGAGAAAAATGATGTCAGTTGCAAAAAAGTGGATAAATATTTGGTTAAACGACTTTAATTTTGTCCACACCCATTTTGTGCCCAATAAAGCCTCTTTGTTCGGGCCTTCAGTGCCACTGGAAGTGGAACATGCCTACAGCATGATGCAGCCGCCGCCATGTTTGACAGATGGTACAGTGTTTCAAGCTTTCTGCTCATTATGGCCGGAAAGCCTTAATAAGAAGTTTTGGTCTAGTTTCCATTTCAGTTTCTAGTGCAAACATCTTAGACAAAACTAACTTACAAGTAACTTATGGGAAGGAGCTTGTGTTAAGGCCTTAATATTCCACTGACAGATTATTTCACTTATAACATGGGAAAATGTCATGTTTTAGGAGAAATGATCAGTCAGTGTAACTAGTACTTTTTCATTAATATGGAGGAATTAGTATCGTAAAAATACTTGGTAAGATTTATTGGGTTTTTTTTGTAGTGTTGGTTCATCACTTGTCAATCATCAAATTAGAGAAGAGGAGACAACATGGAAAACCTCTCTTTTTTTGGACACATTGTGAATCTGCAACGCCAACTGAATATGTTTTTGTAATAAACAACTCCTCTGTGTCTGTGTTTGAAGGGGCGGGGCCGTCGGAGGCAGAGATCCACCATCAGGCTCTGCTGGAGGGCAACATCTCCACTGAGGTGTCCCTGAGTGTCCTGGACGTCCTCTCTCTCTTCTCCCAGTGTTTTAAGGTCAGCACACACACCCTCACACGCCACACCTGCAGATGGACACCATGGTGACGACGAGGCTGACCCGTGCTCGTTGCAGACCCAGCTGCTGGACAGTGACGGTCACAACCCCCTGATGAGGAAAGTGTTTGACGTCTACCTGACCTTCCTGAAGGTGGGCCAGTCGGAAGCTGCTATCAGACACGTGTTCGCCGCGCTCCGAGGTTTCATCAACAAGGTGCACGCACGCACGCACGCACGCACACATGTTTGTCTGGCTATCTTTGTGGGGACGTTCCATTGACTTCCATTCATTTCTACAGCCTAAACCTTACCTTTACCCTTTTCCTAACCCTAACCATCACATACCTAACCCTAACCCTAACCAAAACTCATTTCATACCTTAGCCCTAAATCTGACCCCTGACCCAAAAACAGGGTTTTTGGGTCAGGGGACCAGGCTCCGGTCCCCACAAGGAGCAATTGGTCCCCACAACGTAGTATATCTCAGGAAAATCGTCCCCACAAGGTATTACAAACAAACGCACACACACACACACACACACACACACACACACACACACACAGAGGTGACTAGTTGTCTCGGTTTGGACACAGCAGGTGTTTGAGGTTTTATGATTCACATTTATTTATTTATTTTCACATCCTGAACGAGAAGCTCTTCTCTGTTCTTGTTCAACATGTTTATCCCAGTTTACACTCCATCTTAGATTTCCCACTCTTGTATACAATGTTTTTTATTTCTTATTTACATTTTTAACTCAATTCGGGAAGCCCAGACAAGTGAAGTGAGCGCACACACTTCCCAAAAGACGACTTCCAAGTAGCATCCTGTGATATCAGTTTCTGCACTTTGTCGCTCTAACAGAGTGCGAAACACTGAGGAGCTTCTTCGTCTCATCCTTATGCTAAGCAGCTGCAGTGAGACTTGATCTGCTGAACTCAAATGTTCTCTTAGATTAATGCTGCGTTCCATTTCTTCTCTGAACTGGGAAATTGATCTGTAACTCGGCATGACACAATACGGAAATTTTACTGGACGACAAATTCTTCCAATAGTTATTGCAATAAACAATAATATTGTTGTGGAACCATTTTCAAGAAATGTATTGTTAATGGAAGTTCGATCTCTGGAAGACAAATTTTAAATTTGTGGAGAACATTTAACACTGAAGATGTATCATATACCCAAAATAAAACACTCAAAGTCAATAAATAAAACATAAATAAAATTTAAAAAAACACACAACCAAAACCATAAATAAAATGGATCATGAAGTCTCTATCAAATTGGCCTTCAAAAAATATTGATGATCAGAATGGTCATCAATATTTTTTGAATATTCAGAAATCAGAATGATCAAGCTGATTTTAATTTATCATGCGATTAATTGATTAATTGCATATTGCGCCAGGTTAACGTCTGCAATTTGCAATATTGTGAAGGCTAATACTCTTTCTCATCACACTAAACACGACAGGCCGACTTTGCATTTCAACATGGCTGCTCCTCACATTTACAGTTGCAAGCTGTGGTGGATACACATGTGAGAATGTTAGGGTTAGGGTTAACATCTGCAACTCTAAATTGAACAAATCAAAAGTTGTGTTTACTTACGGAAAGTAAAGCTTAAATAGCTGTTTGTAAGACGTACTGCAGGCAATGTCTCTGGCTGTCGTCATGTTGAAATTCCCACTTTTTAACTAGATGGCTGCTTATTCAGGTTGCTGAGTTTCTCAGGTAACTGAATTCCAGTTACCCAGAACTCTGGGAAGTGAGCAACTGCTTCCCAGATACCTGAAAGCAGTTACCCAAGTTGGATCAGAGGGCTGAAGAAGGGAGGTTTGTTTTTGTGCTTCATGTCAGTTTGGATAAAGATCCAACAACAGCAGCTCCACCAATCAAACAGAAGGTTGAGTCCTTTGATCTTTCATCGTCAGGCTTCTCCTCCACCCCCCCATCAACAGTCATTCTGCAGTCTAATATAATTATACCTATAATGATGGCTGAACAGTTGATCGATGGGACGGTGTGTTCAGAGTGACGTTCCACTAAAATCATTTTGGGTGTTACTCAAAAACTTCAAATTTGCAAATTTGCATACAGGACCTTTTACAGCTTCCTGTCAGCAATGGAAATCTTTTCTTTTAAACAATAAATAATTAACCTAAAGCTAAATCAGTATGCCAACATGATATTTGGTGAAAACTAAAGCAATGACTTAAATTCAAATGATTTCTTTCCTGTGCCTTTTGGTTGCTTTTCTGCTGAAATGTCTCTGTGCCTGGCTTAAGTTTTGGTGAAACTTAAACCAGGCAATGTTCAAAGCTTGGAGATCTGTGGTATTTGTGGCGGTTAGAGATCACAGCCATCCAGAAATACTACAAAAACAGAACTACATATTTTAATAATTCAAACACCAAATATGGCTTAATATACATTAATACACATAGTGATAACCGTCTTAGCAGAAGCTAACAACGACAGTCTTCCTTATTTCCACTCTTGGGAGTACACCCAATCAGCGCGAAGGGAAATAAATGGCTCTCCTGGATTGGCTGCTTTGCAAACACCAACCAGTAGTGTTTCAAGTAGCATTGAGTCTAGGTGTTTCAGCTTCCTGTTCTGTGTTTTCTTTCAAATATTATAGATATGGTCTATAAAAAAATCTGTGCAAACAGGTGAACTTTCCACTAATATTTTTCTGAGTTGCGTTACACAGAAAAATCCGCTAACATGCAGGAACTGCACAGCAGCAGCACATTGCTCAGAGAGATCACAAAAAACAAGGAGTGACTACTTCAGGAGGGTATCCATTCTCTCTCTAAAATATGAAACAGAAATTATCTTTAAGAGTTGACCGTCAACTACTCTTTGTACCGTTCCCAATAAACCGACCAGTGATTTAAAGCAGTTGGATTTAACTAGAGCAACTCTGAAAAGTGGTCAGCAGATAAATCATAGAGTTCCTCCTTTTCATGGAGCGTCTCAAAACTGTAAACTACAACTTCGATTTGGTCTGTCGAGACGGCAGCATTTTGGTTTCAGATTTGGATCAGATAAATTATTAGGCCATGTGAAGCATAACTGCAGATTATCTGGTCGTTTCTGTTGGATTCCAGAAACCCTATCAAGGAATCTCTATCCCTTGTTTTTCACTTTTAGTCGATGCTTCTTCACTTTTAACGTTGAGTTAACATCAGCTGTGTTATAGTACTTCGGAAAATCTGATTTCTCCTTCAGTCTTTCTCAGTTCTAGAAAAATATTTAATTAAACATATTAATGTTGACAAAGGTGTGAATCCTTTGTACTGTTTGCTCTGTACCAGTGTTTTTATGAGTTCCTTTTAATGCCGTTCCCTGCTTTGGCATGTTTAATGTCTGACATGGAGAACTCTGTACACACTCTGTAATCACAAGGGAATTCTTAGTGGCATCTTTTTTATTTGTTTGCAAAGCAAAGTTAGAATCAGAACATTACTCATGATGTTTTCTCCTTCAGAGAAGCGCGTCCACAGCGTTTCATCCTTCCTGTGCATCGTGCCTCAGACTTATGCTTTCTAATTTCCTCTGCTGTTTCCTGCTCACTTCCCTTCGTGCCGTTCCTAACTTTATGTCCTAATCTCAGTGGCTGTCTTGGATCTGCTTTTAATCCACTGACTAACACACTGCCCCCTCCGTCGCCCCCACAGTTCCCGTCTGTGCTGTTTAAGGGCCGTGTGACGCTGTGTGAGGACCTGTGCTGCGAGGTGCTCAAATGCTGTGTCTCCAAGCTGGCCGTCCTGCGGGCCGAGGCGTCGGCACTGCTCTACCTGCTCATGAGAAACAACTACGAGTTCACCAAGAGGAAGACCTTCCTGCGCACGCACCTGCAGGTAGGGCGTCAGGTCCACCCGATGGGTCCAGTCACGTGCTTCTCTGAGAGATGAGTTAAATACAAACATTCACAACTCTCACTTCACTTTTTCCCTATTTAAAGCATTTAAACTGTTTTTTTCTTCTTCTTTTTTGTGTCCCGTGTTTTTTTGTTGTTTTTTCTTTCTTACCCTCCGCAGATCATCATCGCAGTGAGCCAGCTGATCTCTGACGTGGCACTGACAGGCAGTTCCCGTTTCCAGGAGTCGCTTTCCATCATCAACAACTTTGCAAACAGCGACAAGGCTATGAAGGTAGACGAGATGCTCCCTAAAATTGTCCCATAAAAGCAGGATTCTGCTCAAAGACACCTTTGTGGTCCAAGTCTGGTTGTTCTTTAATTTCAGATTTGATCAAACTGAAATCCGGAGTAGAACCAGTTTGTTTGTAGTTGTTGGTTTGTTTACTCTAAAACCTGAGCAGGTTCAGTTATGGGCCTAGAAGTCATATTAATATAGCTTTCATGATTTAACTGGTCCCTTTTTCAGGGTGGAGTGTTTATATGAAGTACATATGTAACTATTTTTAAATGTAAGAATTTGGTTTGAACATATTGTTGTCAGGGTGGTGGATGTATCATGCTGTGGGCCTGATAGGCTGACAGTGGTTCTAGTGCTGAGTTCATTTGTTCCCTAATTAGCACAAGGTCAAATATATACATACACCCTCATCAACATTTGGATAAATGTTCTTCACACATTTTTTGGAGTCATCATGAACTCCATATATCTAGGTAGAAATATGCATCTATGACTTTTGTTAGCAGAATTGTTAAGCTCTATTAAACTAGCGTCCTCTAGGGGTAGTCGGAAACCATTTCTGTGTGGAATTATTGTTGTTAGTGGTGGGCACCGCTAAGTACAAATTTAGTTGTGCTGCTAACACTATAGCACTAATCAGAAGCGTTAGTTCCACTAATGCTAAAGCGCTTCACCAACATAGTATTGAATATATACTGAAACAATGTCCAACTGTCTGGCTGCTGATTGGAGGGGAAGTTGAGGGATTTGAGGGTAGTTTCCCTTCTTCATTATGTTGCCTACTTTGTACAACGCTTTCAGTATCTCAACAGCTAAAACCAGAAGTTTACATACACCCAATAGAAAGACACACACACACACACACACCTTTTTTTTGTTTTTGTCTCACAGTCTGAAGTTAAATTAGACCAAACTGGTCATATTTTAGGTCAGGTTGAATGACCAATAATATGACCAATAATATTTTTATTTGCTACATGCCACAGTAATAAGGGAGAAAATATCAGATTTATTTCTTATTGTCTAGAAAAAAATCTGAATTTACAAATTTGGTCTAATTTGACTTCAGACAATGAGGAGAAGAAAAAGGGTTTATGTGTCTTCAGTGTGATTCTGACACCTCTGTGCTTCATAGTTGGTTTAGTCTAAGGTTTGCTCAATTTTAGTTTAAAGAAGTTAATTTCTAACTGTTCAATACAGTTGGTGTCCAACTGTAGCCAATCAGGAGCCTTGTTGGGTTAAAGCAGGTTTTAAATCTGCGTACCCATTTCAAATGTGCCTAAAACTTTGTCAATATTCCACCTACAGTCGACAAAACACAATTTCACAACTGCTGTGTTTCAATGTAATTAATTAATTTAAAATAACATGAATAAGTTTATTCACACGATAAGCCATTAAAAAAACATGATCCTCCAACTACTTCCTGTCTTCGTCTTCTTCATGGTTTGCCAATGTCAAATTTATTTATGTAGCACTTTAAAATCCGGTTTAAAACTGCACCAAAGTGCAAAGAAAAAGAGAAATATTACAAGGGAAAAAAATCCAAATATAATGTTAAAATAATATAAGTAATAATAATTAGTGGCAACATCCAGCTGTTTCTCATGTGACTTGTGAAAAAATTATTTCCGTTCTAATTTCGATACGGCCAAAAGCACACATCATCATTATTCGAAATTGAGCAAATTTATTTTCAAAATGTGAAACTGAGCAATTATATGGTCAGTCAAAACACAGCTGATATTTCTTATCACTGTGTTAAATTAGTCTGTTGACACATTTCCTGACATGAGTTAATGAAGTTGTGTGTTTGCTGCGTGCCCCGCAGTCCACAGCGTTCCCCGGTGAGGTGAAGGGTCTGACCATGCGGATCCGGACGGTTCTGATGGCCACGGCCCAGATGAGAGAGCACGAGAAAGACCCCGAGATGCTCCTGGACCTCCAGTACAGCCTGGCGCTGTCCTATGCCAGCACACCAGAGCTGCGCCGGACCTGGCTGGACAGCATGGCCAGAGCGCACCTGAAGAACGGAGACCTGTCTGAGGTATCTGAAAGGAAACACGGGCAGCAGGTTCATTCTGGGCTCTCGCTACAAACGTATTTATGTCTTTTTTACACCCTGCGAAGGCTATGTGCTCTAACCAGTCATTGCTGTCTTGGCTAATTGATTTAATGTGCTCTAAAATTCTTTTAATATTTTCACTTTCTTTGTCACACAACAACAATTTGAACAACAGAGAGAGAGAGAGAGAGAGAGTTTTATATTTAAGAGGTTGAGCCCTTTTCTCAGATACACGCCCTGCGCAAATATCTGCACAGCACTCAGGATCCACCCCCTGCTGTCCTTTAATGTGTACGAGCTGCTGATTGAAGTGTTGGACAGTAAAACCATAAACTGATGATTGATTTGAGACTCCTACTGAAGACACTAATTAAGGAAGGCAATAATTAAGGGAGAGTAGTTGGAATTAAAAAGGACAAAATAAGAATGGCCATTACGGACAGTCAGTAAGACTTTCATTGGCTGTTTGGACATGTTGTTTCCATCTAAGAGACCATATGAAACAAGTGGAGCATGAAGAGGATCTTAAAGGAGTTTTATTAACAACTGCAAACATCATTCAACACTCAGTGTGTCTACGGCTATCTCAAAACTATTTTAATTGTTTTATGAACCACTGGAGAAGTATATCCTTCTGCACACTTAAATTGTTTAACCTCACTCTGATATTAATACCAGCCAATCAGAGCCTCGGGCCCACAGCATCACGTGCCCTCCACCATGTTTACCAGTTGCAATGAGGAGCTTTTCTTCATGTCCATCCAAGACAGAATTCTGCTTTTTTTTGTGGCCCTAATCCTCTTCTGTAGGTCCCATTTAAAGTCCAAGCTGAATTTACAAAAAAGAAAGTTTTTTATAAATTATATATTTTTTCCTACACTGGTAAAAAAAAAAGAAGTAAATATATAAAACAACACATAGTCAAAAGTGATATTTTGACTTCTTAAGTCAGCTTGACCCTTTAGGAACTCCTAATTAATAACACGTTTTCTGTGGTATAAATATTATGAAATACAGAGGATTACATAGTCAGCCACCACCCAGAACAGATAGCGTGATAAGGGAGGTAAAAATATCTTCGAACAAAGAGGAGGCGTGGTTGTTCAGATAGATTACACTGCTGCATTTAAAGATTCAAAATTGTCATTTTTAATACAAAACCAGAAATTTTAACATATTTGTTTTCGGTCTTATATTGTTCTTGTATCTTAGATTTTTTTTTTTTTTTTACATGTTTAGTTTTTTTCATTTGAACACTTTTTGAAAATAAGTTCCTTTCTTCTGGTTTTAGGTTAAAAAAAAAGAATATATATGAGAGTGTGTATATATATATATATAAAACCGAAAACAACTTTGAAAACAAAATGTGTGTGTTTACAGTCAGATCTGACTGCATTGCGTGTTTGTGTGTTGAAAATGATTTTCCAGCTGACGATGCATCAACTAGCTCTGTCATTGTGACATTGTGATGGCAGGATGAGGTATGCCGTAGTGTTAGATTCCATTCCAGTTTGTCTTGGCCTCAGTTGTAAGTTAGTTTTATGTTCCTTTATGCTTGTTTCTGTTTCCCGTTCTGCTCTGAGACAAACTGAACCCATCCAGTTGGTTTGTTTGTGCCTCTCTCTCTTCGCAGGCTGCCATGTGCTACGTTCATGTGGCCGCGCTGGTTGCTGAATATCTGTACAGAAAAAGTAAGTCTGAACACAAAAACAAGCCTTTGTTTTTATCCCCACCTGAGGACTAATAATAACTCTGCTGGGTTAAAGCGTCATGTTTGACAGTGATTGGCTGCTTAAGATTCCTGAGAACTAAAACTAACAAACCAACAAAAACTAAAACTGAGTTAACATTTTCGTTAACTGAAACAAATGAAAATGGTAATTAATAGGGAAAAAAACTAAAACTAACTGGATCTATTCCATGCATTTATAAAACTAAAACATGCTGAAATTATAGATATGATGTCTTTCATTTTCATGTTTATGAATCTATTTATTAGCCTTTTGAACTGAGGTGAAATTGATTTGCGCCCCCTTCCCAGTCCTCACAAGAGGTTTACATCAGCTGTCGGCAAATTACGGCACGCCTGGCTTACACGAGTCTGCGAAATGGCGACAGCAGAGGTTGAGACAAAACACCAGTCAGTTGGTTGTTCAACAATAATTTAATACATTTTTTTGAAAATGGTACCTTTGGTTGAGTATCCCTGATTTTTTAAATTCTGCGCTTAAAAATGAACTCAGGTAATCTGAGGTTACCTGAGTATAATCTTAGGTAAGATTACATTTAGGTAATCTAAGCATGTTTGTTTAGTTTTGTTAGCATGAAAAAACTAAAACTACTATAACGAATAAAAGCTAAACTAAAACTAAACAACATTTAACTAATAATAATGGTAACACTTTATTTGAAGGAGTGTGCATAAGACTAACATGACACAGTCATTAACGTGGCATTACAGTGACAATAATGTAACAGTGGTCATGAACATGAAGGCATGTTCATAAATGTTTACAACTATTTGTCATAAGGCGTCATTCACTTTCTGGCATAATGACACTTTAATGATACGTTGCACTAAAAGTTGCATTAAAAGTCCATTAAAAGTGTAAGCTTTGCATTATTTGGTTAATGACACTTTTAATGGTAAGTTTTAATAAAATTTGCATAAAAACTCTTTAAAAGTGTCAACTTTGCATTCAAAGTGTCATTATTTATTTGCATGAAGACTCCTTTATGTTTGACAGTCATGTCAGTCTTATGCTCACCCCTTCAAATAAAGAGTTACCATAGTAACTAATAAAAACTAGTAAACACACTCTAAGAACCAATAAAAATGAACTGAATTAGGCAAACAAAGTCACAATGAAGTAAAACTGAACTATTTTGTTCAAAAACTCAAAACTATTACAACCCCGGACTGGACTGCAGACAGCCAACCAGGCTGCAAAACCATCACTTGTCGACCTCAGTGATCATTTTCCTGCTGTGGTACTTCAGGAAAATGTCCTCCAGCATCGAAAGACCTCCCTGTGCGCCGCTGCATGCAAAGGAGATGTCTGGCCAAAACAGCGTCTCACAACTAGCTTCTATCTCATGCAAATCTCGCCTTAAAATAATCCGCTAAGCAAATGCGAGGCGGCTGTCGGCAGTGACAGCGGGTTGTTTATCTGCAAAGAATCACATGCATCTTTGAGTTATATCTGCTTCCATTTGGGACCAAGTCATGACATGACGTAGCCATGACCCACATTGTGCTACGTGTGTTTGTGCGAGGTGAATTCCTTAAAGCGACAAGTGTGTTCATGTGAATTTACTCAGAGCCGGTGCCTTTGCTGCTGGTACGAGTCGATCAATCGTGTCAGAATTTTTATTTCTTTTTTTTTCTGCTCCTCGTCAATCAGAGTTGTTCCCATGCGGTCTGACTGCGTTCAAGAAGGTCACCCTTAACATCGAGGAGGAAGCGGCCATGAAGGAGGACACAGGAATGCAGGATGTGTATTACACTGAGGTGTGGCCCTGGGATTTCCATCCATCCATCCATTTTCTTTACACCCTTGTCCCTCAGTGGGGTCGGGAGGGGTGCTGGTGCCTATCTCCAGCTAACGTTCCGGGCGAGAGGCGGGGTACATCCTGGACAGGTCGCCAGTCTGTCGCAGCCCTGGGATTTCATTTTCTTATAATAAACACAACTGTTTGCTTTTCAAAAGCCCCGATTCTGATAATATGTCAAAGAAGACTCTGCTTTTTATTAAGAAAATACATTTTTAGCTCCATTGATTTTGACTCTTTTCATCACAGTAGAGTTCAGAGTTTACCCTTCCCTCTGTCCTGTTTCTCAGGAAGTCCTGGTGGAGCACCTGGAGGTGTGTGTGGAGGCCCTGTGGAAAGCCGAGCGTTATGAGCTCATCACACACATCGCCAAGCTTATCATCCCCATCTATGAGAAACGCCATGAATACGAGGTATCGCATCAGTCCGGCTCAGGTTTTGTTTGTTGTTGTCATAATCGGACCTGCCAGTCACTTTCTTTGACAGTGAAACTTTTAGCATTCCGCCCACTGAGCCGTTTACCTCAACCTGCTCGACTTGTTCTGAGTCATAAGGGCTTTTTACGCAACACTGATTTTCTCTGTCCTAAAGGAAGGGACTCGCTAGACCCCAACTGACTGGCTGTGAAAGTCAAGAGAATGAAACAGATTAATGAAGTGAGCTTGTTTACGCATCGTCTGCTCACTGAACTGATCTGTATTAAAAAACATATTTCAGACTGTTTTTAATGCTCCATGTTTGCCTTTCCAGTATCACTGTGACTAGGGCGTCACTGTGAAACGCTGGGTGACGTTTCTAAACTAGCTTGATAACTCACCATTGTTCTTGTAAAGATGGTGGTTTAATAGGTAACGTTTTAATCATATATCTGTAGATTTGGCAGGAAATAGTAAATGGACTGAATCTAAAATAGTCATACTGACCACTCAGTGCTTTACATTGTGGATCATCATAATCACAAAATATTTAAATGGATAAAGCATGTTAACAGTGGTGGGAACTTCTAACTGTAAAGGTAGTTGCACTAATCCTAAAGCACCAATAAAATAACATTAGTTCTGTTAATTCTAAAGTGCTACACCAACATTTAGCAGAAGCTAATGCTAAATCATTAAAGCACTAAATTCAGTCAGGTTGATGTTCACCATGTGCTAAAACATAGCGTATTGCTAAGCGTGCTAAACTCTCAAAGTTAACAAGAACACTAAATCACTAGGCGACAAATGAACTCGGCTATAGTAACAATTTTCAGTGAAAGTTTTTTCTTTGGTTAGATGAAGCCACATGGTAGCACCAATTCTGAACCGTGCCTGAGAGCTACAAGGTGTTAAAAAGGGCCCAGACTTTCTGGTTTATGGTAGCATGAGTGCATGTAAAAAATACCTGAGGGATGTTCCTGCTGAGCAGTAATGAAGCTGTTCACTGTCTGGTCATTTCATCTGGAAAACATCCTCACAGGCTGCATAAAAGTTTAAAAACGGCTCAAACTATTTCAGTTTAAACACCAGGGAAAGAAAACAGGCCTTTGAGAGCAGTGGGAGGTAGAACATCTCCATCAACATGCTTTTATTTTGAAGTAGTAGCTAGATGTCAGTCATTGTTAACAAAATATTTAGTTTTTTTCTCCTCCTGACTCTCAGGCATGTTGAAAGTTTGTCCTAAAAGCTGCCAGTCCGTAACCTGAGACAGACCAAACAAACCGTCTCTTCTCCTTAATACGTCTCCTTCCAGTCAGTGGAGGGTCTTAGTTTCCAGTTTAATCTGCTGGGTTACTTACAGAGTCTTGCAAAGGTATTTAGTAGCTGCACATTTTGTGCCATTACAAGCTCAGCTTAAAGCCTTTTATTGATCTTCTATGCGATAGACTAACACAAAGAAGCACATACCTGAAGGGAAAGGTTATAGTTTGAAGTGAACATTGGTACCGTCAATCTTCACTTGACGGTAAACAATTATTCTCAGAATTAAAACAGCAATTCCACTGTTAGTTGAAATACGGTCATCATTAAATTCTCTCTGGCTTCTTTTAAAGTCATTGATTTCCCATGGTAAATATGCTCCTCAGAGTGAAATCTTTTCCAAATCATTTAACGCCACCGTTGCTAAACTCCATCTGAAGAGAAAAAATCTCAGTGCTGCCACACACAAGAACTTCAGACCCATTTTTAACCTGTTATTCACGAGAGGACCCAAATTTGGGTCCTCTAGTGACAGGGGTGTCAAACTCCAGTCCTCAAGGGCCGCTGTCCTGCAACTTTTAGATGTGCCTCTGCTGCACCACACCTGAAAAGAATAATTAGGTCATTAGCAAGGCTCAGGAGAACCGATCTACACAGGGAGGAGGTAATTAAGCCATTTCATTCCACTGTTTTTTACCTGTGGCACATCTAAACACTGCAGGACAGCGGCCCTTGAGGACTGGAGTTTGACACCCCTGTCATTGTGAATGACAACCTGTGAACAACAGGTTAAATGACCATTTGTAAGCAAAGAATTATAGAAACTTGTTCTTGTTCAATTGAACAATTTTCTGAAACTGACTGTAGTAGATTTTCTTAATTTTGGGACGTCAACCGTATCCGTGTCTGTGACAGCCTCATGCTGTGGGTGGAGGGAGACACGGCAGTGACTGTGTTTGTTTTCATCGGCTCCTGGTTTTATCTTATCTGTGTATTAATTCCTTATGCTGTGTGAAATCCTCTGTTTACTCCGTGAACATGAAACAGATCCTATAAATGACTTGTTTCTTCTGACTGGTTGTGTTTCAGAAACTGAGCCGCCTCTATGACACTCTGCACAGAGCCTACAACAAAATCATGGAGGTGATCCAGTCAGGCCGCAGGCTGCTTGGGACGTATTTCAGAGTGGCTTTTTATGGGCAGGTACGTTCTGCAGGGTTTATTCATCCAGGAGAGAGGCTTCACTCAGGATAAATGTCACTGCTCTCTCGCAAATCATACGTAAATTTTTCCTCTTTTTTTTGTTGGAATGACAAATTATTACTGAGAATTTTTGCAGGAAAATTTACATTACCTAGAAGTTTATATGCACTAATATTGTATAATACTGTGTCTTTTAAGAATTTTTCATAAATAAATATCGGTAAATTGAAAAATATGATTAAATGTTGTTAATCCGCACCATTCTCTAATTTAAGTAAGTGGCGTTCTGAATTCAAATGGAATGTTTGTCAAGAGCAGTTTTTGTGTTTGTGGGGTTGTCTCTGCCTTACAGTAACATCATTTTTACATTTATCACAATAGTACCACAAACTATCATGATAAAATAAGTGACTATCACCAACCATTACTAGTGAATGTCATTGTCACAGTGAAATAGGCTGTGGTAAACCATTATTTTAGTAGTTGAGTAATCTATCAATCAACAGTTGTATCTATCAACTGATGATTAATCGAGTAATCGAATAAAAAAAATTTGATAAAGTAAAACATTGGCAAATACTGTGATAGGCTCAGAAGCTTATAAAATGGATCTGACTTTTTAAGTCAACCTGGGAAAAAATTTTAAAAATTGAAATTGTATTCAGTTTAATAAAGATAATAAAGCAGAAGGCTTAGAAAGATGTATTAAAATGTCGATAGTCCAGCTTATAGTTTACATGTTCGTCTTCAGTCAGCAGACAGAACATGAAAAGTGGACATGTCCGAGGAAAAGAGGACGTTTGTTATGCTAACACTTAGCATTCGTCAACAACTTATAGGCAGAAGTGAGAGCGTTGCGCAACACAAATAATCATCCGTCTGGAACATGGCGCGTTAAACCGTAAAGCACCAATTAATGAAGATTCAAGGCAAATTATCTGCCTCAAGGTATTTTAATAATCTAAGTACTTGAATCAGTAGATTAATCTTTACCTAAGGAAAACAAGATGGAACTGAAACGGACTGAAACGCAGCTCAGCAAGGAGGAAGCCAAAAATACAGATTACAGTTTGTAAATGCTTACAGGGACGAAGACTTTAGTTTTTGGAACTAAAATATGTTTTTTGGCCATGATTACTTTTGTTATAGTTAGAGGCAAAATGAGAAGCTTGAGAACACAATCCTGGCTGTGGAGTGTGGTGTTGGGCTGGTTGCAGTATTACAGAGACTAATGCACTTCACAAAGCAACATGAGAAATCAAAAAGTAGAAGTTGAAATCTTGGCAGAAGTAGCTCATCTAACTGGAAGCACTTAAAGCCGAGGTCGTGTTCACCGACTCGCTGCGGCGAGTTCAATAAACAGACAGATGTGTATCTTGTGGAGCATGTTCCATGCTGTAAAGCAGAGCTGATCCTCAGCGAGCTTCTGTTCTCGTCGGCAGGGTTTCTTCGAGGAAGAGGATGGAAAGGAGTACATCTACAAAGAGCCCAAACTCACCGGCCTGTCCGAGATCTCGCAGCGCCTGCTCACCCTCTACGGCGACAAGTTTGGTCCAGAAAACGTCAAGATCATTCAAGACTCCAACAAGGTGCCGGCAGCAGACCGACGGTCACTTTAATTGGAGAGCTGCAGTTGGAGCTGAAACAGTCTGGAATGTAAATAATGTGTTTGGCTTTGCAGCCTCACTGCTGTGTTGACTCAGAAAATATCATTAGTCCAAGATAATGCTGGGAAATGTTCTTTCTCCAGCATGATGAGTTATTATAGAGTCTAAGCTGATAGATTGATCTGATATCTGAATGCTTTCAGAGGTACCAGTCAGGATTACATGTGATGTTTAAGCCAAATGATTCAACTTTTTACACAAATTCCTTTATGTATTACGGTTGGAAAGTTGCTTTTGGAGGCTGCACAGTGGCGCAGTTGGTAGAGCTGTTGCCGTGCAGCAAGAAGGTTCTGGGTTCGATTCCCGGCCCCGGTCTTTCTGCATGGAGTTTGCATGTTCTCCCTGTGCATGCGTGGGTTTTCTCCGGGTACTCCGGTTTCCTCCCACAGTCCAAAAAACATGACTGTTAGGTTAATTGGTCTGTCTAAATTGCCCCTAGGTGTGTGTGTGTGTGTGCATGGTTGTGTGTCTGTGTTGCCCTGCGACAGACTGGCGACCTGTCCAGGATGTACCCCGCCTCTCACCCGGAACGTTAGCTGGAGATAGGCACCAGCACCCCTCCCGACCCCACTGAGGGACAAGGGTGTTCAGAAAATGGATGGATGGAAGTTGCTTTTGGATGCCGTTGTCTCCTTCCCTCCGTGGCTCTTTGATTCCTTCCACATCTATTCTTTTCTTAAACCTTCTGGGTGATGTTTCAGGTGAACACCAAGGAGCTGGACTCCAGGTTCGCCTACGTCCAGGTGACATTCGTCAAGCCCTACTTCGACGAGAAGGAGGCCCCAGAGAAGAAGACGGACTTTGAGAAGTGCCACAACATCAGAAACTTTGTGTTCGAGACGCCGTACACGCTGTCGGGGAAGAAACACGGTGGCGTGGAGGAGCAGTGCAAGAGGAGGACCGTCCTAACAAGTACATAAGGAACACACACACACACACGCCTACACGACATGAAAGTGTGAACTTTTTCACATTTTGTCAAGCTGCAACTAAAAAGAAAATAAATGATATTCAGTTTTTAGAGGTACAAATCTGAAAAGTATGAGATAGAAAGAACAAAAGCTAGATTTTATGTATATTAAAATCACGTTCTTTCATATCATTTTTGTGAAAAATGTATTGATTTAAATTGTTAAAAAGCTCAGCAAGTTTTCCAGCAGATAGCTCGGTATCGTCTTCCTTCCTCTTCGTCATTATGTTGATGCGTCACATAAACTAAAATACATCAGAGTTTGTTACTGAAACAAAAGGTGAGAATGGTGCAGAAGTATTAACACTTTGACAGGCTGCAGTTTGGAGAAGTGCTGCTGTTTGTTTTTCTTTCAGTCCTATATGGTCACCATCAGATCGACATTAATTATGCATTTGTTTAATTGTTATTGGGATGACAGAAAAAAAACAACAGCGAAAGTTGGACGAGTCGTCAGGTTCATAATAATTTAACACATGGTGTGTGTGTGGTATGTGTGATGTGGAACATTAGCGTGAGCGGCTGGTAGCTGACAGAGCGGACCCGTCCGTCGGCGCCTCATCAGGCCAGCCAGGTTCTCTGGTACCAGCACCAACACCCTGCAGGCCTCTGCATTGTCTCCGTTTCCTAACACAGACAGTCCTTCTGTTTACTCCTTGCAGCCTCCAATACCAGCTGGGGGAAAATGACGCTTTTGTTTGTTTGCTTGTTTTAAATTTTTTGCTTGTTTTGCCACATTTGCATGCATGACTCACCCAGGCTTTGCGTGCGCTCTCGTCCCCAGCCGCCAACACCTTCCCGTACGTGAAAAAGCGCATCGAGGTGAAGGGGGAGAAGCAGGTGGAGCTGAAGCCCGTGGACGTGGCCATTGACGAGATGAGGGCGCGCACGGCCGAGCTGACCAAGCTCTGCTCCAGCCAGGAAGTGGACATGATCCAGCTGCAGCTCAAGCTGCAGGGCTGCGTCTCGGTTCAGGTACAGCCGCCTCACAGGCCCCGGCCCACGGGCCCTCACCGTCCCCTGTCCTGTGTTCAACTTGTGCACATAAAGAGGCTCTTCAGAGATCAGTGACAAAGATGAGTTGTGTGCTGGTGCAGGTGAACGCAGGCCCCATGGCGTACGCCCGGGCCTTCCTGGATGACAGCAAGTCCAACTCATCCGGCAGTAAGAAAGTCAAAGAGCTCAAAGAGGTTTTCAGGTAAACATCGGCCGAAAGAGATTAATCAAATAGGCTTCAGATTTATCATTATTTTGTTAAAGTTTACGTTTTACTCTTTTCTTTGTCTGCAGGCGTTTTGTGGAGGCGTGCAGCATGGCGCTAGACATTAACGAGCGAATCATCAAGGAGGACCAGTTCGAGTATCACGAGGGCCTGAAGTCCAACTTCAAGGACATGGTGAAGGAGCTGTCTGACATCATCCATGAACAGGTAACCTGGAAGCTACCTGAGAAATGGGGCCTCACCTCCTATAGTCATATCTGAAAGTATGAAGCTCTTGTTTGTAGAAGCTGTTAGTCACACAGTTTACGTCAGAGGAACAGAGGCATTCTTTATTATTTCTACCCTATCTGGAATCTTTGAGTCTTGACAAGTTTGTAAAATCCAAGCACGGCCTGAATCAGGGCAACAATGAAGAATACAAGTAATGAAGAGATGGATTGTAGAAGAAGAGACTTAGTTGGTGAAGATGAGAATTTGTACTTATTTAGCATTTAAATTTTATGCAAGTGACCAAAAAAAAAAAAAATGGTGGAATGAACCAATAATATAAAGATGTCTGTATTCAGGGTGTCCGCGCATCCTTAAAAAATATAGACTCATAACTAAATGTAAGCTGGCCTTAAATACGTTAATCACAAATCTTATGTTTTGCTAACAGGACTAATTAATTTCATATTATTCATAGCTTGTTTTTTTTGTCGTTTTTTTGTGCAACTTTTCTGTCAAGCAAAGCCTTGAGTCACATGCAGATGCTATGGGTAGTGAGTAGCTAACATGCCCCTGCTAGCAAGCTAGCTAGCAAGTTGTGTAGAAAAAGCTAGCTAGCAAGTAAAAAGGAGCTAGAAGAAGAGAAGTACTTTGTTAATTTTAAATAATCCAAGTAATGAAGTGATATCTTGCAGAACCTGAGAATTAGTTGAAGTTGGGAATTTGAACTTATTAGAAACCTTTTTAACTTTTGAAATTTTATGCAAGCTTCTTATAAAAAGAGGTGGAATGAGCCTTTTTTAGCTAAGTGTTCAAAGTGTTGAAACTACGTAGCTAAAAGTTATGCAGTTTTGGGCAGAAGCAGGTGGAGCTGAAGCAAACAAACAGAATTGAGACACAAATAAACATGTAAACATCAGCTGGTGCATTAGCAGAAAAAACAAAAAAGTTGTTTTTCAAATAGAGACGCAGCAAACAATTGATCAAAGATCAGAATCGGATTATTTCCCCTCAATGTGAAAAAGATTACTTCCTCTCTCATAGAACCCACAGCACATTTTGTTCTTCTTTACAGTCGTAAAAAAAATTAGGAAAGATTCCACACACAAATTCCAAATGATGTATGTTTTTCTGACATATCTTATGAACACTTCATATAGATTTTGAAAATACTTTGAAATTCAAACGGTATGAATTAGCGATCTGCATATTGGTTTTGATACGACAAGTAAAACTGGGTCGATATTGATAATCAATTATATTTTCACCTTGTTGCTGTTTATACATGTGGTATGTGTTTGGTCAGGTGACAGTGCCAGCAATGCAGCAAAGGATTATGGGGTCATTTTCTCACCTTGTCGAAAGGGAAGAGAAATATTTATAATATCGGTTATCGGCCATAACAACAATGTTAATATTAATATTGGCCCAAATTTTCATATTGATCAAATTTGTATATATCACATTTCAGGCACTTCAAAATGCTTTACATCATAAAAACATAAAACAGTAATAAAATAAACGGGGGAAAAAATTAACAAACTCAGACCAGAAGTTTGGAGTTGTAAATATAAAGATGTTTACGGAATTAATAAATCAACTTTTGTCATTTAAAGGCAGTTTTTTTCAAAATACTTACAAATGCTTTTTTCTTCCCTTCATGCAACTGACAGACGGTTCCTACTGATATCAGTTTTTCAAAAGTTGGATTAGGCAAGGCGTTGCAAAACAGCAGTCATGTTTGCGCGAATCATCCTGCTGGTTTCATCATCTCTGACGTCCCACAGGCCACTAGTCAGATATTTTGAGAAGAAACTGTAAGGTTGAATTATGAGAACGAATATAAACAATTTAGATTATTGTAAAGCCAATTTGTAATGTGATTCAGCGGAGAAACTGAGACATGATCAGATTCGACACTTTGAACCTCAGCAGATGATTTTTAAGCTTGAGACAACACAAGATTTTTAATCCACATTCCTCAGTTTCCTCATTTATCGGGGTCAGATTTTTAGTTATTTTCCCCTTGATCATCTTTGACCCCGAGACGACCTCTAATTCGATTTAGGGCAAGGTCGCCAATGCGCAGGAAATTGAATTGAATTTTCAGACATTTGGACCCCTGGCCCTAACCAGAGTTGCAAAAGAACAGTGCAGGTATGATGCCATCTGAAAACATTTGGTTGATTAGGAAAGAAAGCGGTGATGGTAGCACTAGTCACAACCGGTCCACTCGGATCTTTTCTGTTTTCTGAAGAAAAGCTGATGCAACTCTAGACGGTTCTCACCAGATCCTCTGGAAACACGATCCACACCTGCTGCTAACGCGCAAAACAAATGTTCTGGAACTGGAAGAAGAGATATCTGGAAAAAAAAATCTCATCTCTGTGGACAGAGCCACGCTGCAAACAGACATGCAAAGTCGCAGTTGGCACCTCCGAGTGCCAGCTGAGGCATTTGACAAGCCAAGCTCTGCCTAATTACACGCTGAGATGGAATCAGATAATAATGTGTAAACTGAGAGACGTCTCCGCTTAGACTCACTTAGAAAACGCCAATTCCAAACACATCTTTGCATCGTCCCACTCACAAACACAAGCTAACCCGTCTGGGTTTGTACTGCTGATGCGTCTGCTTTTAGTTTTTAAATATTCTACTTTTGGGAGATTCTTGTATTGGAGAAAAAAATTCAGCCTAGGAAAAAAATGTTCAAACCCATCAAAGGAAACTCATCTAAGTTCTCTGGACGAGCGTGTCGCGACTGTAGACAGTTACTTGTGTTGAATTTAAAGTGATCCCTCATACTCAGCATGCATGTGGCGACAATGGAGAGAAAACACTCCCCTTTCATAAAGGGAAACAGAGCAGAGAGAGAAGGAGGAAGTTCAAACAATTTTTTTTATCCATCATACCCCACTGATCTTATCCCCTACTTCAACGTCTCTCTTCCTGACTTTCTACACGTACAACAAATGAGGTGGATTAGCAGTGACGATGTCTTCCAGGACATGTCATTCTTTGAACATACTTAAATGATATGAATTATTTTGACATTTCATTTTTTTTGTGATAAATACAGCAATTTTACTAGAGCAACTTCCGCATGTTTGCTGTGTCAGCTTGTGGTAAGCTGCAAGCAGAAGTTATAGTTCTAATAAATATTGGTTTTCTTCCTGCCACTCTTCCATAAAGCTCTGACTTTTTTGAATGCTAAGCTAACAGTAGCATTGATCAGATTCTCCACCTGAGCTGTGGATGTCTGCAGCTCCTCCCATGTGTCAGATTATTGGTTTATAGACTAACACTCAACAGTATATATTCAGTCAGGGAGGAAGTGTGCCTCAGTTTTAAAATTTTTTTCTTTTAAAAAAAAAAAAAAAAAAAAAAACAAGACAAAAGAAAAGTTGAAAAGCATGTATTATTTTTCATGGATCACTTTTACTATCAGATAGAACTGACATGAAGCAAACTGACCGTTTTGGTGTTAAGCTGATAAAACATCCAGTCGGCTCGTCGGGGCGTTCGCTCCGGCTGCTCATAATAGGAATCCAGCTGACTCATAATGACCCGCAACGGGAATCTGTGGTTCACTCGGCATCCAGGAATTATTGAAAACTGAATTTCCTCTTGACTGCTTCCTGGAAACAAATGATGCGCTTCATCATATCAGATGGCTCGCACAATGTCTTCTTTTGTGCTTAAAATCCCTGCGAGTCGGATTCCACTAATGACAAGCGAGGATGTAATGAGGTTAAAGCTGAGATTGTGAGTTTGTGTACGTTTTTGGTTGGGTCCAGTGTGTGTGATTTACTTCCTACTAACTAGTTTTCTTTCTTCTCTCCACCGTGCTGGCCTTTAGCTTTAAGGAAAAGCAGGTAATGGCTGTTTTGACAGTTTCATCCTTTCATTCAGACACCAACTATAATTTTGCACCCCCTTTTATTCCCATTCATTTAGTTGAAATAAAGATGCGTAATCGTTTGCAAGGCAGGCACGTCACCTTAAAGGGGCAGTATCATGTAAAATTGACTTTTTTGAGCTTCACATCATATTATGTTACTCCCCCAACATAAACATAAACATACCTTCTTTCATGCATGTTTGAGAAATCCTTCTGTCTCCCATGGCAACCATTCAGCTGTGATGCAGCTGTGACTCCTTCTTACTAGCCAGCAGCAATTAGCAAACAGCTGAGACACAATCTCCAGGCATTAGAATACAAAGTCAGATTTCTTTTTAGTCATATTTGATATATGTATCATTTTAATATATGTAACATAGTTACTCGATTGTGCTCTAAAATGGCACCATATGCCTGGAAAATACATCGTACTGCCCCTTTAAATGACAGCCCTTGAGCAGAGAGTGGTAGAGCTCAGCTCATCCACATGGAAAGATCTTCACCTGGCACAGATAGATGGAAAGTTGTTTTGACATACTTAGATTCCACTTGGCTTCCTTCTGCGACCAGCCAATCAGATCGCTCGCTCCGATAAACGAAAGGAGCGGATCGCGGTCCGACAGCGGTGCTGCTTAGAGTGACAAAAAACAAAAAAAAACAAGAAAAGAGATGCAAATGAGACGCCTTTAATCAAATCACCATCACATTTGCTCTCCGGGTTTTGGGTTTGAATATTTCCATGCTCACAAATACTGACTTTAGCTTTACATTCTGAAGCAAAGCAGGCTGACTGTAAACACGACACCTGGACGGCTGCCATCAATGGCTTCCCTGTGCCTCTTGTCACGCAACCATACCAGCACAACCTGTCTTCTCGGGTTGCTGCTCACTGCTCACGTGACAAGCTAAACTGTTGATCTGCAGCAAACATCCAGATTTGGCACTCCATTCTGCTTTTCTACCATCTCACACCTTGATGTAAATACATTTTGTAAATTTCTTTTCATCTTTCTAATACGTTTACACTGCAAAAACATCAAATCTTACCCAGTGTCTTTTGGTCTAGTTTCTAGTGCAAGTATCTAAGCACACTTGGAATAAGACAAAACTTTAAACGTAACTGTTCATAAAGGAGATGCTTTTACATCACTAAAATTTTAATTTTTATGAAAAAGTACTAGTTCTACAAGCAGATTATTTCACTTATAAAAAGACATTTTATTTCCAAGTTATAAGTGAAAAATTGGAACTAGTACTTTTAGTACTTTCACTAGTACTTTCACATTAAGCTGAGTTTATTATTCAGAGTTTATTACTAGTTAAAACATTTTTCATCTAAGGAAACCCAGCAGATTGCATATAGTCACTGACTCTTCCTGGAGGAGAAGTAGAGACAGGAGACAACCGCCTGCATGGTGTCATTAGCCGAGCATGCATGGAATGACAGTGGAGAGAAAAAACTCCCTTCTAACAGGAAGAAACCTCCAGCAGAACCAGAACCTGGCTCAGTATAATCAGCCATCTGCAACAACCAACTGGAGGTTTGAGAAAACAGAGCAGAATGCACAAGATGAAAGGATGTAGGATTATTTTTGATGTTCGTGAAAGTAAAAAGTTAATAGCAGGATAGGAAGGATGATTAGTCGACAGCAGCATTTTGTCAGCCAGGAAGGAATGTAGTGGCAGGCCAGATGTATCTTCTATGAAGGGGAAAAAAAGAGAAAAAACATGAAGTTAACAGTTGAAATAGCAGCAAATACCAACTGGAGAGTAGTAGGAGAAGAAAGTGAGGAAAAACGGTCATTCTCCAACTCACCAAGGTTGATTCTGGAACAGATTCATCAGGGTAACGTTAAAGCTGATAGAAATGTATCAACTCTGCTTCAAAGTCCAGAAAACCAACCAATTTAAATGACCTCAAACAATTTTGATCAGATTATTCTGTTATCCTACCAGGATTCTGCCAGTAGTTTGTTGATGGCTAGAAAAAGCCGTTTTCCTTCAACTTGCTAGGAGACGTCATGTGTGTGTGTGTGTGTGTGTGTGTGTGTGCGCGTGCGTTTGTTTGTAATACCTTGTGGGGACGATTTTCCTGACATATACTACGTTGTGGGGACCAATTGCTCCTCGTGGGGACTGGAGCCTGGTCCCCACGAGGGGAAACCTTGTTTTGGGGCCAGAGGTCAGATTTAGGGCTAAGGTATGAATTGAGTTTTGGTTAGGGTTAGGGATGTGATGGTTAGGGTTAGGAAAAGGGTAAAGGTCAGGTTTAGGCTGTAGAAATGAGGAAAAAATGAATGGAAGTCAATGGAAAGTCCCCACAAAGATAGCAAAACAAACGTGTGTGTGTGTGTGTGTGTGTGTGTGTGTGTGTGTGTGCGCGCGTGTGTGCGTGTGTGTGTGTGTGTGTCTGATTTTTCCCTATGTGTGCGTCAAAGGAAAACGTGCAGATCCAGATCCGGTTTTGTTTTTAATGCATAGAGGGATTCCACAAATGCATCGTTAAAGACCCCAAACGCTCCGACAGCGAAGCCAATCGGTGGATCAGAATCAAACATCTACGATCCCGCTTCTCCTTTCATCCTGGCCTGTGCTGACCCAAGTCCCACCGCCCATGCAGCTCTTTGCGTGTGTGTGTGTGTGAGAAAGAGAAAGAGCTTCTTTTTAATTGTGTGTTTCCTCTTCACCCATCAGATCTACCAGGAGGACATGATGCGGTCGCTGCTGCAGAACTCCCTCCATGTTTTCCGTGCCATCAGCGGGACGTCCACAGAGATGAGATGACCTCAAACACTCGGCCCCCTCCTCCAGCCCCCCTCTGTGTTCTCACAGCCTGCCCCGCCCCTCCAAACATAATGTTTACCCTTCCACATTTCCCTTAAGGATGTAAACTGGGCGATAACGGGAGCAGCCGCCTGCCTGCGCTTGCCAAGGAGCCGCCCCACCCCTGGTGTCTCTGCCTGACGTGCAAAGGAATCTATGAGGCAAAAAAAATCGAAAATAAAATCCAGCATGGTGCAGGGGATGGATATTCACATCACAATGAGCAGTATTTCTCAGAATGTATTAAAAAAAAAAAAAAGCTGAGCTTCAATGTGTGCACATAAAGCTGATGAATTCCAGACTGTGATGCTCTTCTCCCACCTCATGGAAGGGGGCGTGGCCCCGAGGATCTATGCAGAACGCCGCTCTCCGCCCCGCCGTCACCGTTTCCTACAGGAGAGCACTTCTTCTTTTAAAGCCGCTTTTATTTTAGCCGCACTTCACCGTTTCCTGTTTTCACCCTCTTTTATTTGTTTCACGCCAAGTTGAAAAAACACAAGCAGCTCTGTTGTGATAGGGTGTAAAAGCGAAAGCATCAGGATGTGATGCAAAGTGTTTTTATTTATTTTTTTTTTTTCAAATGCGACAGTGCGTTCCAGCCAGGTTGAAAAAAAAAAAAAAGATGCGATAAATCACGCTGCGGATCAGAAAGGTGCCTTGTGTTTCTACTCTGTCAATAACAGGATGCGTTTGACTCCTGATAAATGCTCACAGGTCCAAGACTTCTTCCAGCTTTGAATGCCAAGATACTGAATTCTTGGGTCTGGACTTTGACTGGGTCATTCCAACACACAAATACATTTAGATCTAATCTATTCTGCCGTGTGGCCATGGTACCTTCCTCCACATGTCTGCTGTGCCCCCAGACTGAGTCCAGTCGATTGCACTGGGTTTTACTTAGTATCAGGCTGATGAGAATAATTTATCTTCCACCTAACAAATATGTTCTACTTTGTGAATGCTGATGAAATACATGACACAATGTGTGAAAGTTAAAGAGGTGTTTATTGTATAGCAGGCGCGCACCGATTGCAGTTTCCTGGCCGATCGCCGATCTTTAAAAGTCTGACCTGCCAATTACATTTTTAGCTCAAACTGATTTTTTTTTTTTTTTTTTGGGTCTTAAAAGTTGCTAAATGTAGCGAGAAAGCTAAGCCTGCGACAATGGAGCGAGTGTTGTTAGCTGACGTGGTGGGCTGTAAGTATCGACCAATCACAGATTACCGAAATTAAAGAAATGGGGCCAATTTATCTGTCCACCCTGCTGTATAGAAATCATAGGAAAAGGAAAAACTTCAGCTTCTTGCCAGGGGATATTAGCTGTGTAGCAATGCTGATGAAAACATTTTTTTTGTTTGTTTTTTTTTTATATATAAAACTATGCTGTAAGGATATTTTTAAAGCAAGGCAATAAGTAGTGACTAATAAAAGATATAAGAGCTTTAATTCTTTAAACCTTATCTCCCTTTCAAATCAGGGCTGGGTTCAGAAATAAAAGCTGTGTGATAATATTTACTCTTTAAAGAGCTCCTCTCATCTACGTTTAGATCTGGTGCCTTCACACTCTGCCTTCTGGAAGAAAAAAAAAAAAAAACAAAACCTCCTCTAACTCGACTAATACTCACCATCGCAGGTCGGTTATTCCAAGTATTTCACAAGTGCTACACTGAAACGAGCAAATAGATGATTAATATTTAAGATGATGTGTACATAAACTGTTGACATGATGTAAATTCAATTCTGTATCCATGTATGTTTGTATGTATGTATGATATTTTGTAGCTGAGTGCAAAATCTGTCTTAGCAGAGACTTTTGTTTTGTTCTTATCTTTTTAGTTTTATTGCATTATCTACAAAAGGTGCAGCTGCTTGTCAAATTTCCTTTGTAAAGCTTTTTTTCCCAATAAAACCTGAAAATATCGATTATGCAGATTTATGTTTATGTACGATTTTTGTGGCAATAGCAGCTTTTTATTTCAATAGTACCTACACGAAGATAAGTGGAAGAATTACAGGAACAGGAAAAAAATTATATATCGTGAAAGAGTTAAATTTTTTGTCACTTATTTTAAAAAGTTGATTATTGTATAGAAATTTAAAGACTTTATTTGGCGTAATTTTGATGATAATAAAAATCCAAATGATGTAATGAACATATATGATATGGTGATGCACACCTCACTATATGTCCAGGTAAAGTTTGTTTCATGATTAACAAAATATTTGTAGTTTCATAATTTATTCTCCATTTCATTGTCCAAATTTTGTTTCCATCCATCCATCCTTTCTAATGCTCGTTTTGATGGAGTCGGTAAGCACTAGGTGACCATATTTTGATTTCCAAAAACTTGGCCCAGTCCTGAAACAATCAACATCAGTATTGGCCGCTATGATCATTTTTTAACATATTTGTGTCAGTCCGATAAACTGGTCCGATATTAGCGACTGATACTTATTTCCATCTTGTTGCCATTTTTGTATTACAGGAGGGGCTTGGCCATGTCTGTTCAGTCATGTGATAGTAATGGTGATGATGCAGCACAGGATTATTTGGTGTTTAACTGAAGCACAGAGTCAGTGTAGGCCGTGTTGTTGCTTTGACATGGTGTCAAAAATCTAGCGAAACATATATATTTTTCTCAACCTGAACAAAAATAACACAACAATCTGAAATAGTATTCAATGAAATAATAAAAATAGAAAGTAGCGGTCTCATAAAGACACTTTAAAAAAATAGTTCAGTTTTTGTATTAATCTCTTGGTCGGTTTGACAGATGAACTCTCACTTTGCACAACCTTTTATATAACCTTTTGTGTCCAAGTGAGCGACGAGATCTTTGGCACATTTGTCACACACAGAAACACATGTGCCAGACATCTGCTTCGTGCACTCCGCCACCCATTTGTTGCGAACAGGACAATATGGCGGACCTTTTCATCAATCAAACAAACCCCTCTCAGATCAACAGGGCAGAACGTGAAATGGGGGCCGTTTGGTCACCAGTTCTTAATCACAAACCTTCTGACAACATTTGATTGCAAAAGCATTAAGGAGGCCTCTACCATTTTAAAATAATGTTTGTGGCTGAACTTTAGATTCCCAGAAGAAAAAGAGAAACCATGACAAAATGATCTACATGATTTGCAAGCACTGTCAGAACACCACAAATGACTAACTGCTAAATATGTTTCTGGCTGAAGGGCCAAATCTAAAATACTTTGATTAAACCTGGACTGAATACTTACATATTAAAAGTCTTTTCTTTAAGGCCCTGTTTGTGATTTGTAAAATTCTTATAAATAGGGAAATGTAAAGTTTTGCCCCAAAATATCACCTTATGTCATCTTGTTGTGAACTTAACACTGGGTTTTGTGGCATGACCTAGATCTTTATCTGCAGATGTCACTCATTGCTGAACCCAGCCATGTTGGTGGACAAGGACTGAACTACCCGCACAAAACTAAAGAGACTGGTAAAAACTCTGAATCCCAGAATGCACAGTATTACCTCTTTACAAAACAAGTCCCAGGAAGGAGTAGTCCCGGAGACATAAAGGTATTGGTTAAACATGACAAGATAAATTAAGCATTTATAAAATTTGCAAAGGAAACAGGATTATATACAATGATATAGTTTAATTAGGGTTTAATTAGGTAAAATACTCTGGCCCACACTCCAACACAGTAGATGGCAATAATGCATCTAGATGTCACCTGCCATAAGATCTTACAAGAAGAAGGAATCCCAGCTGCAATCCCCTTGACATTACAGAGCTACAAAACTCTGCCCAGCGACATCTTCCTTCCACGGGAACATCTTGATCTCACTGGCCAGTAAAAGACTGCATATTTGAAGAAACCTCCAAATTAAAGTGCAGTCTGCTGTTTGTGTATCCGGTGACTGAACTCTGCTTGTCTGAGCTCCTGCAGAATGAATTGTACGTTCCCTAAGAAGGGATGGCGTCAGTTTCCTCTCCACTGTCCTGTGAGAAGAAGGCATAGGAACCAATGTTCTGTTCAAACTTAACTGCTGGAGTGCTAACAGGATACTGGGCCTGAAGCAGCACATTTGTTTTGGAAAGTTGATGAGAGGGAAAAAGTCGCTTCAGTCCTGTAATATGAGTTTGCTCCATTTTGTCTTTTTCTTCTTCCTTTCCTCTCACAAATCTGCATAAAATTCTGTCCCTAATAAGCATATCAAATTGTCTCTGTTATCCCAGCTGCTGACGCTAAAGTTTTGATAATGCTAATAGGGTAGCCAACATTAGTCCTGCTGTGTTTAGTTCTGTTCTGTTTGCACCGCGATCGCATTTGAATTGTACAATTGTCTTTTAACAATGCAGTTTGGTTGTATGCCTTCGGTCATTGTCCAGTTTGGTAGACCCATTTGCACCCGAGCTAACAGCTGGTGTCTTCAGACCAGCCAATTAAATCAAATACAGCGTCGCTTAACCTATCAAAGGTTTCCAACATCAACATCTTGGCTTTCCCCTCATTGTTTAAAAAGGTGGTCGTCATTTTGTATGTAAACTTCTGATTTTAAAGACATTAACCCGTAAATATCTGATATATTCTCTTTCTCATTATTGTGTTATTTAGTAAATAGAAATAATCCTGATAATTTGTATGGACCAAAACCAAGTTTCATGTGATTTAATTTCTGGCAGTGGTTCAAAAATCCATAAATACACTCATTCACTTGTTCTATAAAACCACACCTCACCACACAGGTACTCATTACACAATAACTGACAGAGACATAAGAGTCATTCGGCTATTAATTCCTGATAATCCGGTGTTGCCCTGACTTGGTAGACGTGATCAAAATTACTCAAGTTGTTAATAACTGCCTTCACAGTTATTAGTAGTTACATAATTGCCAAACCAAACGTATTGCTGCACAATACGCCACCAAAAAACTGAAGCCATTGCACTTCTGCTTTCAGGCAGATTATTGTGCGAAGCATAGACAAATACCTATTTATTCTAAAACCCCCTGCTTTTCTGGTTCTGTTGTCGTCTACATTGTTGATTTCTAAACCCGTCTGAGGAACTTTCTTGTCTGTTCCCATGCAGACACAATACGGTGCGTATGCATGGGGACATTTAACTGTGATTTACAAAGTGTTCAAACAGAACAAAAATAATTGTAGCTTAAAGTGCAATGTATCTGATGAAGGAATGTGGCGAGGAATGGTTTAGTTATCTTGTCTTGTTAGACAGATGTGCTGTTTTCTATGAGCCGATTCTACAGACCGTTGGTCTTCTTGACTCTCGGTTGCGATTCTGTCACATATGTTCGAGTTATCTTTGAGACTGACCTCAAATTTGCCAAGCGGGTCAGTGCAGTAATCGAGTCTAGCTTTTATCATTTGAGGTAGATCAACAAAATGAATCCATATCTTTCTCAAACTGTCCTAGAACGTGTCATCCATGCTTTCATTACCATTAGCCTGGACTCCAGTATCTCCTTTTACAGCAGGAAGAACCTGCTAACTGGGAAAAGACAGCGGGAGCACATCCACCTATTAAACTCTCCACCATGGCTTTCTGTTTCTTTTCGAATAACTTTCAAGATTCTACTTTTGGGTTTTAAACCATTAAATAGTCTGGCACCGTCGTATCTCACTGATCCTTTGCAAAAACACAGTCCTTGTAGGTTGCTGAGATCTGAAAAAACATTTAGCTGTTCTAAGGACTAAACTGGCGTGTTAAAGAGATCAAGCTTCTTTTTTTTGGCTGTCATTTTCTTTGACTTTTAATTCTGGAGAGATGGAGAATTAGGCTGCTTATATTTCTGTTCTTTTTTAAAAATTCTCTGTCATTCTGTTTTCATTTCTTTTATTTCACTATTTTGCCTTTTTTTTAACCCGTGAAGCTCTTTAGTCATTTTATTGTGTGTAATATTGCTATATACATAAAAATTGAAGAGAGATTGAAGAATTGCACCGCTCTCGATTAAAAACAACCAATCACAGCCAGAAGGAGGAGCTTAGCGTTGTCAATCAACCACGATTGCTTCACCAAATGTGCTAACAACAACTCAGTAGAAACAACCGTCAACATCCACAACAACTCTTTGAAGAAACTTGGATGATGAGTTACAACACAAACTGCCCTTTGTGGATTAATAAAGTATTTTTGAATTGATTTGAATAATTTGAAAATGAATCTGTTCACATTTATGAATTCTGAACAATAAATATAATAATAAACATAAAATTGGTAGGAATGTTAATTACCAGAGCGTTCCAACTTGAGGTTTGTTGGTTACTCTAATTGTTATTGATTTTTGTTAAAGGTGCTTTATCAATACCTTCTTAGATTCGTAGGGAGGGTGGGAGGGGGAAATGCCTTTGGGTTCAGCAGTAGAGTTGATTGTGTGACTTTCAAAAAAAAAAGGGGGAGTAGACATTTGGTTACCCATTCCATCTCTTTTCTTCCCTCACATGGTTTCTTTGCTTGTGTGCAATTTTTCCCACTTTTTTCTTTACACCACATCCTTCTTTTTTTATTTCTTCCTCTTGTTCTGGCCTTCCTTTTGAGCTCACCCTTATATTACCGTCCTACTCTTTTTTGTTTGTTTTTTCCCCCTTCCTTCTACTCTTTCTGTTAATTCTGATTAAGTAGATTTGCCAAGTTTCAGAAGGAAGCAGCCCATAAGTTCAATTCTGCTAACACTGACCTACTTGTTTCTGGTGACTCAGTCTACAGTAAATTGTCGTGAAAGTCATTTATGGCGTAGTTCTAACCACCCGCTTCGGATGCCTGGAACACAACTGACTCCTAAATAAACTTGGTGCAACATTCTGCTGCTTCAAAAATAAATTCCATAAATGTTGAAATGTGGTTTCATATTCCTGGCCTTTCTCTGCTCTCCTACACGTCATGTGTTTTGTTTTCACATAAATCCATTATCATACAGATTTTCAGCTTAATGATTCACAGACTCATTAAGCGGCTGACGACTTCCTGGAGGAATGGATGGACACTTGTGTTTATGATATCCCACAAATTACACGCATGCGCTTACCCCTCCTCCCAATGTTGTAGTTTCTCCTCCTACAGTCAAGCAGAGTTTTATGGAGCTAACCCGGTGTTGACAGACTATGTAGGGTTCACTGTCATTGATCTCCTCCTCCTCCTACTTCTGTGCTCCTGCTCAGCTTCGCCGCTTCAGACACCTCTGACCCACCGAGACACTGTGCTCATATTTCTGTTCCCATTTGGTTTATCTTCTTCTGCTTTTCTGAAGTGGTCCTCCGGGCACCCTTCCTCTTGTGTGCCTGTCACAGGCACTGATTTGTAATTTGTTTTCTTCTCCCCCGTCTTCCTGTCCCCTCGGAATACGAGAGCTCTTGTGTGAATTTTTGTCGCGCGCAGAACTGTACAACTCAGACGCTCGAGGACAAACATGAGCGCAACGCTGAAATTTGTCACCTTTCTGAGCTTCGCCATCATGGTGGCACCCCACAGCGAAGCAGGTAAAACTTTTAAAATAACTAACCGTTTCCCCTTCCTTCTTTACACATTCTTTTTTCGGGGGAGGAGGAATTAAGTTTGGAGTTTAGCTGAAACCCAACACCTGTTGGTTGCTCTGTCTTGGTTGCTGTTAATTTTATCGCTCATTTCCTTAGCTATTTATTGAAGGGTAATTTAGTGGTGTTTGGTATTTAAATTGCATTTAATGCCATTTACAGCAGAATATAATTACCAGTTCTAGTCATGTGATTAACCTCTGTTTCCGAGTTGCTCTTAAATAACTCTACACTGATGTTTGCTAAGATGTTCTTATTTAACAAGTTACTGAGCTGTTTCCTCAATCCACAAAATCAGTTTTTTTTTGTCATGTTTAGAGAGTGAAATATTTAAATAAATAGTAAGTAGAACTAAAATGGTTATGCCATTAAGTTTTGGGGCTGAATTGAAGCTGTCGCGGTTGTGGAAAGTCGGCCAAAAGGAGGATGTAAAACGATTTATTGTGGTAGAATTTGTAATAGTAGTTTCAGCAGAGCTGTAATAAAAATGAAATGAAAGCATGCTTTAGAGCCTTTACTAATGCTGCGTACCTCGTCCTTCTCTGCGCTGCTTTCGACAGCTGTCATTCCTGAAACGCACAGAAACTGCTTTCAACCATCGGCGAGAGTTCGACTCCTATTCCCAGCGTTTCACTGCTTTTCAAGGAATGACAACCTTATTCGATAACACCTAATTCGGAATCTAAAATGCAACAAATGCCTCATATTTTGTTCATTTTGTCAGGAAAAAAAAAGCACGTATTGATTTATTAACAAAATATTACACTAAAAAAAACAGCTTTTCCTTTTTGTGATCAAAAACAGAGTGGAAATTTTAGTGGTTTAATTTTCTTATAATTTCACTGTGGCATCACTGCCCATGAATCCCTTTTGTGTCACAGTATAATGTGCTAAAAATACAAATGAATCAATTTTATAATCCTGACTATTTGTTTTAAGGTGACATGGTATGTGGGACAACGCTTTTGAGGCGCATAAAACAAACAGCGCCTCCTGCAGTATGCGATGTTTAGAATTAAATGTGAGGAATGTAAAAATCATAAAATATTTTGTTTATCTTTAAAAGTGATTTTCATTATTTTTAACTACAGAAAGAAAATCAAGATACATTTATAGTGCTGCTTATCAATTGTTGTTGTTTTTTAAACAAAACAAAACAAAAAAAAAGCCCTTGCAAATAAATGTAATGTTTTGTATTTTAAAACATCTAACTTTAGTTTGTATTTTTTTGTATTTTCATTCTGGTTGCTAAAAAGAAACTCCCTTATGCAAAAACATTCACCATGTTATGTTGCTTCTGTGTACACACCACAGGTCGTACAGCACAACGTAAATAAACAGGAGGGTATAAAAATAATCACGGTTACATTTTTGATAAGTTTAATGATGAAAAATGTTCTTTTTAAAAGTGATATCTTTATAACATTGTGAGCCACGTGTAAAAAAAAAAAACACACACAAACAAAACAAACCGTTCAGTGTATCAGCCATGCCGTCACGATGTGAAGTTTGTATTTTGCTTGTGTAAGTTAAAGTGTGGGAGATGTCAGAATATGAGAAAAAGTGCCAATTTTTCCATTATTCTTTGCCAGCTATTTTATTATTTTATTATTTTATATAAGAAAAGAAAATATTGTTACATTTAAAAATCTTCTTTTCCTTTTTTTTTTTTTTTTTACCACAAAAAGAAACACCTCCAACTATACGGAGAGGCATTTCCAAAAGCTCAGTCTATTTTTTATTTTACTTAAATATTTTGACTGCTATCAAATTAATGTTTCAATAACTTTTGCTGCTCAGCCCATTTGCTTCTGGTAATGTTTAAAAATCATACTGTTGGGGTATGTGCTTTGATAAAATTTATAAAATTTAATTTGATTCATTTTATTAATAGGGGTAGAAAGTAGCAGTGAGTGGGATTCTTTCATTTTATCTGTGTGATGAACTCGCTTTGAGTGTGTGTGTGTATATATATATATATATAAAATAAACTATTGCCTCCAATAATTTCTAAAGTCGTAAACATCTTGTTTTTTCAATATGCTTTTAAGTTACTTAAATAAGCATTATGGAATCATTTTAATTCATTATGGCCTCTGTTTTCTTCTTCCTCTATTTGCTATTATCTGACAGGAGAAAAAACAGTTTACAGTCTAATCAGAGTCATAAATGCATATTATTGATTTCTAACACAAATCTAAAACCTTCTTGTTGTGGGAAGTGCCGTCTGTAAACATAAGTTTGCTTTACTCTCAAATGAACTTAGTTTCTTTTTATTATTATTTTTTGAAAATGTGACGTTCCAGAGGATACTTGACCTTTTACTTCTTCCATACACATAAATTCAGGCCAAACTATATGGGAATAAGGGACATTTCAGCATAACATGCATCACTGATATTACCTAAGAAGCTACGTGTTGGCATCCGCAGAGAGCCGATGCTAATTATCAGATCTCACCATCTCTCAGTGTAGCTAATAATGTGCTATTCCTTTATTTATCCAATTCGCTGATATTGGTGACCAGAGATCCTCACGGTCTTTAAGTTGTTTATTTGAATATATAAATATTAACACAGGCCTACCTTCACTGTCCAGTTTTCTGGTCCGATGTTTAAAACCTGGACTATTTTTCTTCTTTAAATAGTTTTAACTTTTCTCTTTACAAGTATAGATGTACATGGGAACATTAGGAAGAGTATGCTAATTAGATGACTGGAACACTTTACCTTCACAGAAACAAAACTCACGTCCTGTTAGCTTTGCCAAATCATCCCGGTTCTGAAACTTGACTTTCAGAACTTGATGCAGAGACATCACAGCCCAGCTAAATGCAATCAAGAGCTGGATAATTGCTCAGTTAAAATGAGTAACGCGTCATGTTGAAGCACCAAAATATGCAAATTTAGTTTTTCCACTTTTTCAACAGTCTTACCTTCGGAGCTCAAACTGATCACAGCATCTTTTGCTGTAAAATTTACGGGAATTTTTTGATAATGATTGGCCCTTACAGCACTTGGAGAGTTTGACGCCCCATAGTTATTTATCATAGCTAAAATGTTGCTGAAGGCTTTAATTAAGAAAAAAAAAGAGAAATACCTAAATCTGTAAATATTGCTTTAAAATAAAAAAAATGCATAAAATGATCTAATTGCTTTTATTCAAAACAAATAACAAAATATAATGGGGGGGCGGGGGGCGTTGCAGCCAAAACAAAAATTACCATTAATTACCATTATTACCATTAAAATACATTTATTTTGGTTTGGAATTTAATATAGATTATAGATTTATATTTTTTATTTATACCTGTTCTAATTGTTTTCTGTTGTAGCCAACTGACAAGCATTGCAAAGCAACAAGTTGGGGTGGGGGAGAAAACTTTCTCTTACTTCTCATTAAAATGACTTTAAATCATAGGACTAGTCAGACATTACATTTGATTTTGAGAGAGTAAATTTTGTAAAATCTTGCACCTAATAGCAGTACCAGTCCACACTGTTAGAATAAATTAAATAAACTGAAATGATTTGTAAAATGCTCAGATTATTGCAGAGAGTTGCTGTTTCTTGCTCTTACAAATCTAAATTGACTCAGTGTGTAAGCTTATTAATAACAGAACGTAAATCTGAAATGAATCAACCCCCAGATCAAATTAGGCTTAATTGCAAAATATATAAAGTAGTACCTATTAAAACAGTTCATTTAAGTCAACATAACTCCTACTGCAGGAGGTTTCTCTAAATGTAGCAGCCTGTAGTTGTCTGGACCTGCTGTAGAGGGGCTTCATAACCAGAAACCGGCTTCTGGCAGCATTGCTGAAGAATCCGAGCCGGCTCTCCTGGGCAAAGGCTTCCGGTTCATTAACATTCTTGGGTTCGCAGCTGCAGCTGCCCTTTTATCAACTTTACTGCCCCCTGTGACGGATACTCTGGTTTCTAGAACGTCTCCTGGAAGACTTAGTGGACATTGAGGAGAATTTGGGATCATCGTCCTGGTTGGAGGTCCAGTGATGGCCAAGCTTTAGCTTCCTCTCTTGGTAGTTTTTGGTGATATTTTCATGATGTTCATTGGGATTCATTGGTCTCCAGAACAGTTCTTGGTGCAGTGATGGAGCCATTAGCAGAGCTACTGAGCGTTGCTATTTCTGTAACATAGAAAGTACTCCTGTTTCAGTACTTCTGGGTTTTCTTGTTGTCGTTTTCTGTTTGTTTCTCCACCGTCTTCTCAAACTCCCAGCTGGTTTCTTCCTGCTAAATGGGAGTTGTTTATTTCCAAAGTCCACAACTTAATGCAAGCTACTGTCATACTTGTCTTGCTAACAATGTGGCTTAGCCGCATTAACCAGGCTAAACCAAATCCACTTAACACTTTGATATTTCCTTTCATTCTCAGTGACCAGAGGGTGTTTGAGTCAGATGTATTGGTGCTGTATCTATATGCAGCATCTTTATGCTGCGTGTCTGACTGTCATCTTTCTTCCCTCCTACAGATCACCGTCTTCCTGCCCCCCAAAACTGTACTCCTCACTGGGCGGATAGATTTGTTGTGGAAGTGAAATGGATTTGGCTGAAGCCCAACGATCTGCCAGAGAGCTGTAAAGTTGAATTTGAGATACGATGGACGGATAAGCAGGAGGACGTAAGAATGGCTACATTTGGGGGATGGGGGGTGCTTGGTGTGATTATGATAATGATGACCTACATTCTCTTCACATTCCCCATGTAAAAACAATGTATGCACCGATCCCCTTTTTTCACTTTTGATTCTGATACACATATCTGAGGTTTAGCACCGGCCGTTACTGATCCGATACAGAAAAACAGAGCTGAATTGACTTAGACTTTTAAACCCTTAACATGAAGCCCACAAGCTTATCTGAGTTATACAAGCCATGTTGTATTTATTTCACAAGAACAATACCAGGATTTAGTGTATAAAAAAAGCCTTAACTTCTTACTCCTCCTTGTTTACATAGGTGTAGATAACCCAAGTGTTGACACTGGACAACTAAGCTATAAGTTTGCAGATAGACAGAGGTTGTCTCCCAAGCAAAAATTGTTTGAATAAAAATGTTGAGTATTGTGAAGTTGTGGTTAAAAAGCGAAAGGTGAAAAGATGCCCACATAAAGCCACTATAAGTGTTTAATTGTGGTTAACCAAGCCTGACTTTCATCATCTTTGTTTATGCTGACTCTGGATGTTTCATACTGTATCAAATTCCACCATTTTATATTTAAAAATAGGTTTGTGTGCATAAGATTTTGTACTTTAAATTACCATTAGTAAGTTCAATTAGCTGCCAGGTTTTTTCATGAATAAAAAAGAAAATTCAAAGAATTGTTTGAAATATATGCCATGGCTGAGCAATATATACAATATGAAGTAAACTCGCAAATTGCAATGTAATGTATTTTAAAATCCATTTTTGAACATTTTGAATCAAGTCAGAATTGGACTAGGCATTGTGATTCTCTATGCAGTCAGTTCTTTTTTTCTCTGACTGAAGACATTCTGCTGCTATCTGAACACCTCCAGATTTAACCTGGAATTTGATGGAATAATAACTGGAGCTAATGCTCTCTGTTGCTGTCTTTCAGGTTGCTCGTGTGGAACACACTAATTTCACTTACTACTATTTAAGTAAAGATTTCACCGCCAACATTCTGGAGCTGAGCATTTCCTCCAAACCCTTAAAAGACTGTAACGGCTGGAATGAAAGTGTCCCTGTAAAAGTGAATATTAAGGCACCAAAATTATATGGTGAGGATGAAAAAACTGTCAAGTAATAATAATAATCCACAGTTGAGCTTCACAGGCAGATGTACAGACTGTAACAATACTTTACTGTTTATCCTGTGCAGCTGAGTTGGTGAAGGACTTCAGATGTTTTTACCTGTCCAACGGCTCCAAGTGTTTCTGGACTCCAGTTGATCCATCGAAGGATCTGAAGGTGTACTATAGGTGGGAATCGGTTTTTTTAAACACTCTTAAAAGGTGTAACAACAGAATAAAAAAATGTCCACAGTGCTGGTTAATAATTACTCATGTTCCACTGTGTTGACCCAGAATGTGTTCACAGTAACCTTTGTGAGCACACTGCAAAACCACAAAATCTAACCAAGCATTTTTGGTCTAGATTCTACTACAAATATAACATAATTTGTCTCAGTTCCGATGTTCTAACATGCAAGTAACATTTCAACAACATATAGCAGCTTATGTTAAGTCAGTTATTTCTTAATATTGATTAAAAAAAGTACTAGTTCCACTGGCAAATTATTTCACTTATAACATGGGAAAAATGAATTGCTACATGTAAAATAAGCTGCCAGTAGAACTTGTACATTTTTTAAAATTAATGTTAAGAAACTATTTACTTAAAACAAGCTGACTTGTAAGTTAGTTTTTGTTTTTTTATGTGTACTTCCACTAGAAACTAAGCAAAATATACTCAAGATTTTATTGCTTTTGCAGTGAGGTTTAAAGAGCTGTTTGAAGAGAATGAGTCACCACTCAGTCTCGTTTCACAGACTACGTCTCCCTCTAGTGGCTGAAAGGGAACTTGCATCTTAACCTGCAGGTGTGTGACATCATCTGCACCTTTTTATCATTTCAGGTCCCGTGGAAAAGAGAAGAAAGACATACAGAGTCTGAAGGTGTGTGAGGCTTTCAAGATGGAAGGGAGGAACAGCTGTTCCCTGAAAGTAGAGAAGCGTCGAAATATCTTTGTGCTTGTGGAGAGTGAGACAAGAATGAACACCTTTGAACCTAAGATGGGTTGGTAGTCTTTAGTGACTCACTTCTATGTTTGATTTATTTTTTTGTACTGCATTTTGGCCAATCTGATGAAGGAGTTTTACTATTTATTTATTTATTTATTTATTTTTAGAAATATACGTGCCGAAAATGAGCATCAATGAGACAGAAAAGTATCTCCACCTGACATGGAGAAAACCAGCTGTTGGACCGGACGGTGCGTGGCGATTTTGCGTCTGGTACAAAGAATGTGGAAACAACAAAGTAAGTTTTCATGTCAACATCAAAATATTCAGGAGTTTATGACGCAACGGAGGTTCTGAAGATGTGGGTTGTGGTTCTGTTTTGGGCGGGGGAGTGAAATCATGACAAGAGAGGGCCTTCCTGATATTTGTTTTCAATGTTTTCCACGAGTAAGCCTTACTTTTATTTTGATCTGTTTCAAAATGCTAATACAATAAATTGAAATTTGTGGTTATGATGTGATAAACATGTCAAAGCCCCAGGAATGTAAATATTTTTCATATGCGAAGCTAAAAAACGAAAGATCCATCCTGCAAAGATATGTTGAAACTGCACATCTGATGCAAGCCAGTTTTTTTCTAGGTCTTTAAGCTACTTAAGAAAAAAAATAAAAAAATAATGTTTGTGAACAATCAAGCACTGAGCTACTGAACTACAATACAGTCAAATCGGCATCTCACTACTGAGGAAAGAGTGTAGTTTCACTTCTGTTTCCAATTGAGAAAAGACTTGTTTAATTTCACTGTTTTGGTAAAATGCTCTTCCTATTTCCTCACTAACAAAATTACACAAAAGCTAGTTCACTTTTGACAAGAAAAGACAACAGAAATATGGGACACTTGAGCAGAAATTATTTTTCCTTTGCGACAGTTTGAGAATCATGTTTTTTACACTTTATCTTTTGAGTTATAAAAGTAAGCTAATGATAACCCTTTCTTTCAGCCTCCTCGGTGCTATGAGTTCAGTCAGAATCGAACTGTGAGCATTCCCTACAACAAATGCTGTAGGTACGAGTTTCAGTACAACATCAGCACTAACAAGTTCAACGAGGACGTATCCAGTGACACCAGTGAAGTTATACATCATGGTAAATATCCAGTTTTATTTACATCTTTCTGTTTTAACATAATTTTAGGTTAGACACTGATGATTTGTCACTCTTGATCGTCATATTTTTTTAGCTTTAGCAGAAAGAACGGAGTCTCTTCTCCATTGTCACACACATGTCTGATGAAAGTGCTGCAACATGGTTGCCTGACGTGCATTCCATATCATGAACAGATAATGCAAATTGGAATATGATCAATGTATCGTGTCTTTGAACCATGACATCCTGTGTCATATCTCATAGCACATTTGAAATGAAGATTAGAGCTAAGGACGACTTGAAGCAAAAAAGGCTAAAGTATTAATAATAGTGCTACAGAGATATTTATAAAGTATAATGTTTAACATTTATTGGTCTTTTGATGCTGATACATACATTCTTAAGCAAAAAATATAGAATAAGCTGCTCGTAAATTTAATAGTTTGATTTGATGTATGGTTGCCAGCGTATATAGACTAAAAAGACACTCTGTCGTATATATCTAAAAGGAAGTCAAGAAAGTCACAGAACAAGGTCCCCAAACAGTATAAAACATTTGCAAAAAATTAAATTCCATATCAAAGGGACGTACTGAGGACACGAAACTCTCTGTCTTTGTTGCTGCACTGGTTCAAAGAATGTTGCTAACACAGAGGTTTGGCTTCAGACAGCTAAAACAGATAAGATAATTAGATAAAGTCTCAGTATAAACAATTATCATATATAACAGATAATTGATAGATAAATTATTTCTCAAATGATAACGCAGAGAGCAGTGTAAAATAACATTATACTAATCCTCAACCACAAAACTCTCATAAACGTCTTTTCTTCTGGCACCCCTTTGAATCTTCCCATTTCAATTGCCAGAGGCAGCATACCTGTTCTTACCTGAGCACATAGACACCTTTGTTTTCTTTTCATGTTGAAATTTACAGATATCTCAGTTTGAAACACATTTTTAATTTGAATGTAAGTTCCAAGTTTGGGTTTCATACAGATTATCTTAGCTTGCCAGCTGTAGTTTTGGAGTAGCTGTTTTCAGGATATGTGAGATTGCCTAGAAAAAAAGATTATTCACACTTTTTTTTTTTTTTGGAGTGAGGTTATGTGAATCTATCATTGCTAATTGTCTTTTTGCTTGTGTTAGAAATGTTTCACATCACTGTGAGCTTGGTGAAAAAGTAAACACACCTCTGGAGTGATTGAAACTTGCCAGCTAAAATGGTTGGTACACTTCAGAGCAGCTTGGTAGCTTTCTGCCATTAAGAAGATTTAATTACTTCTTCAACAACCTCATGGTGATGTGATGTTCTTCTACTACATTCTTAAAACGGTTTACAAATAATTTGGATGCATCATTATACTAAAAAAAAAAAAAACAAAATGCTATAATATCAGTAGAGATCATCCTAGAAAATATAGTGCTTATAAAATTCAAGACTCAATAAGACTTAGCTAGCATTTTAAGTAATGTCCCCAACCCACAAAAAAGTTGAGAAACATTGAGATTTTCAGCTGATGTGAAAATTAGCATGTCTGGCCATAATTAAAAACACATTTGGTGAAAAAGGAACTGCATGTCAGCACAAGTACCTCATTCCAACTGAACCGGGACAGCGGTGGAGCATGGCGCAATGACTCCAACCTCATCCTGATTATAATGCTTCAACAAAACATGTTACATAAGCAAATGTACAGAAACTGAAGAAGTACTGTAAAGAAGTGGGACAGAATGCACTTACAGTTCTGTGAAAAACTAAGATTACATTACAGTGTACTCAGGTTTTCTGTTCAATAGAACTAGCAGTCACTACTGGCATGCCACTACTTACTTCCTTACTCCTTTCTGTTTCTGTTCTGTAGTAAGTCCTTGAAGTCTTTTGTATATTTGGAGCAGAGATGAGCTGAAGCCTCTTCAGAGTTTTCAGAGCAAAAGGCTAAAAATTGTATTCAACAACTAAAGAGACTGCTTTCTTTCTCTTCAAGGTACCACAAGCTTTTGCATCAGTTCGGCAAATGTGGTGGCCATCATCATCCCGATCATCGTTTGCTTCTGTGTCATCTTATCCATCTACTGCTTCAAGAAGTACGTGTGTGTGAGGAGAAAAGAGGAGATGGTGTGGGGGGATTAGGGGATAATTACACGTTTAAAAACATGTTTAAAGTGAAAGAATTCAGAGTCTGTGTGTCACAAAAACCAAAAACACATGCGGTGCATTTATAGGAATCACTTGATTCCTAGTGAAGAAGAGAAAAAGGAAACATGAACCAGATAAAGTTGTCGTCGCTGCACATTTCTGGAGAACTGCCAAAATATTAGGCAATGATTACATAGTAACCCACAAAATTCTTTTGACAAATCACAAGAGGGCCAGACATTTTGCATATCCGTCAGGCATATAAATTACATTCTTAATCAACAAAAACAACATGAAACGGGAGACATTTTGAAGTTCAGAGGCAATTTACCAGTGAGCCATATTCATGCCACTTGAAACTTTTTCACTTTTTATCACATTGAAAACACATACCTGACTGTATTTCATTGGGATTTTAAGTGATAAACCAACTCAAATAGTGCAGGGGAAGGAAATATGAGATAATTTTTAAAGCTAAAAACTGAAACTGCATGTCTTTCAGTGACAAAACAGCATGATTAAAACCAAGCAGTCAAGCAGACATGGTGGTGGATAAAGTTGTGGAAAGGCTTGAAACAGGTTTAGGTTATAAACTCAACTAAATCAGCTGAAAATAGAAAGGGTGTGGCACGACTGCAAATCTACCAACACCACGGCCCTCCACACTGTAAACCAACTGAGGTTTACGGTGTGGAACCTCAGTTGGTTAGGGTTAGGGAAAATCTACGGAGAAGATTGGTTTTGCATTCCACAAATATTTGTTTTATCTTTGAAGGGAAGCCCCAACAAGTCTCCTCTACAGTCTGCCACAAGCAATGTAAGGCAAACTGAAAGTATGTAAAAGAATATATTCTATTGGACTACATTTGAACATTTTGGTCTGCATGCAAAATGCTGTTTGTGGAGAAAACTACAACCTTGAAACCACGGTGAAGCAAGATGGTGGTGGGGACAAGGAAGTTGGTGAGAGTGGATGAAGTTAAATACAGTACAGAACCATGTTAAAGGAGAGAATCAGCTTCCAGTGCGATAATTATAAACGCAGAACCAGATCTGCAGCCTTTATGTCGCATAAAAACATGTTAGAATGGAACAGTCCAAGTCTCGTCTGTGACAAGACTTAGAAATGAATGTTCACAGATGGTATTTGGAAAAAAAGAAAGACAAAAGCTTCACTCCAAAGGTATTCAGCACTGGCACGAACATGCCCCAAACGTTTTGCAAAAAGCACATCGAAGTTTGTTGTTTTAGCTCAACCAAATGTCGAAATGTTACTGAGTACATTTGCAAGGAATGTAAACATGCTGTGTAAATGCAGGTCACATGGGTGTGACCTGTGCAGTTGCAAGTATTATTGGAACCTCTCTATTAGGCATGACGAGTCGTAACATGAATCCCTTTTCACTCTTATGTTGTTCTGTTTATTTGCTTCCCTTTTTGCAGGCATGAGAAAATCTTCGGCTGCACCCGACTAGACCCCTCTGTAATAAAGGAGATCTTGAACCTAAAACAGGTAAATAAGGTGATTTTTATATATATGAGAAAAGTGTAAAAATGTGAATGCTTATCTCAGTTTTTCTCAGTTTTCACAAAGGTTTTGACGCTCCTCTCAATTTTCAGATTTCCCAGGAGAACCGGTGTGTGCAGGACCCAAGGGAGCACACAGACACTTGCATTCCACTTGTACCTGAAAAGGAGAAATGATGACCTGTTGTTATTAACAGTCAAATATCTGCCTGGCAGCTGGACTTGAACTCTGGGTGAACCTACAAAAGAAGCTAAACGTTTGGTCAAGAGGCTTGGCCGTGCTGACTCACAGAAACACTGTTTCATCCTCTGGATTTGCTGCGAGGGGGAGCTAACCTGTGCTAACAGCCAGGAGAGAACTGCCACTACTAAATGTCAGTGGAAACCTCTGAACATGGCGCTTCGGCACTATAAATTTTGACCTATAAAATGGGAAGCATGCAGCGTTTTATTGAAATCTCAAAATTACTGCATGAAAAGCAAAAACTGTGGAATATGCCAATTACTTTGGAAGTTCATTGTTGTTCTTTAACAAGTCTCAACGCTGACAGCTAGCAGTCTGATCAAGATTCTTCAGAATCCTTTTTTCAGGTTTCCTGCATTTTGTTGTGTACGCTCACAAGATGAACCCATAATATATTTTTGTAAAAGGTTCTTATACTCGAGTCCTGAGTGGAAGCTACTCTGTGGGCTCTTGAACTCAACGGTTCCGAGTCAGGCCTGATTCTACTTCTGCTTGCGTCGATTGAATGGAGTCTGAAGATGTTCAGCTGACGCGCCACAGGCAGAGCTATGCTCTAACCAATCCTTCTGCGATGGCGGTCTCGTCAACACAGTCTGGTCAACACAGTCTGGACAACTTTCTGATGGTGGAGTGACTGAGGCAGCTTAAACAGGGGGTGATCTTTGCAGCCAAACTGTAGCGTGAAATGGGTTTGCGACGGACAATGTTCTGTTGAGTCTCTTTCTGTCTATGTATTTGTTTACTGCACTGAGTTTATAAGGAGTTATGCTGAAATCCCTTCAGGTGGTACCACCCATAACCTTTAACCCTAATAATTCCATTAGCTGCATCCAGGCCAAACTGTACCATAATCTTTACCTTGTTTTCGCAGATGACTGTAAATTGCCACTTGTACCAACCTTGAACTTCTGTTTACATATTTCCCACAGTTAAAGAACTGTGGATTTATCACCTCATAAAACTAATTTTAGCCAAAGTTTCTTGTATAAAACCTGGGTGGAGAAGGATAATAGAACTTTTTTTCATGCCTGCCTCAAGAGTTGCTACATGGCAAAAATCTTTTTTTCTTTCTTTGTTTTTTTTACTGAGACTGTGCCTAATAAGACTTAAGAAAACAATAGAGATAACTGAAGGATTATGCATTACCACTTTAAGACTAAACTGGAAAGTTTGGTTCTTCAGAAGAAAGAGGAGTGGCTTTAGTCGTTGCCACATTCCTGTCCTCCTGTCATTCCTCTCCATGGCAGTGCAGATGTGTTGCTGATAAAGGGCATCACAGACAGTATAAGGAAATGCAATCTGTGGGAACTAACGTTTAAAAAAGGCTGCCCAGTAGCCGAACGGGGTAATGTACGGAGAGAAAGAAAACTTTGTAAACATGACCTCAACTCAGGAGAAGAAGAGGGCTAGTTGTGGTGTTTCATGGCTTTTGTACTTCATAGGAAATGGGTTTAAATGGCAGGTTAGCAGCTAAGCTAAAGACAGCCAGTGATGACCTGAGTAGTGGGAAGTAAATAAACAATCTTCTGCTTGTACAGGTTTGCTGCTAAGTGGCACAATTCTATGTGCTTGGGCTGAATGGCTGAAGGTAGCTCATGAGTTGGCATTACTTCTGTTTGATGAAATGCCATATAAAAGAGAAGCTCATGGCAACTTTATTTCCTCTTTTTGAACCACTGTAGGCATGTGTCCGGATATTCATTAACCCCCACTAACTCCGACTCCGAGTTAGCCAATTTTCTGGTATGCTTTATATAGAAATAAGGTTTTCATTGTTATAAGCAGTTTATTGTAAATCTTAACTGCAGTTTAAGGATGTATTCCCACACTGTGTAATCAGATTTTGAACTTTCTGAAAGGAGAATAGGGATGAAATACTGTAAATATTTGAGAAAATATTAAACTGATGTAAAGCTTTGTTCAATTTATCAAATGTTGTTGTTGCTGCTTTGTTACTTTAACCTTGAGTGCACAGAAATCCATGTCTCACCACCGTCTGCTAGGACTCTTTGTTTCCTGAAATGAATTGGCCTACTCTCTTTATGGGTTGTAGTATCTCTGTTGGTCTGGGTTAGACTAACAGAAAAAGTAAATGGATGGGAAAAAATGCAAATGTTTGTTTTTGTTGGTGGATTTACATACATCTTACAATCCTGCAGCAGATGGTACCATTTCAAGTTTTCTTTGTGTTGCTTTTTTAGTTCAGTGCTCCTTGTTTTAGCTTTAGCTCTCTAAATATATCTGTAATTAATAAGTCAAATAGTATTATTGTTAGAATTCAGATAAAACGGAACAACAAACGCTACAAATGATCCGATATTGCCATGGCAACAAAGTAGACCTGTTGTGGACCCACAATTTTTGCTATGCACATGTTGGAGTGACACATTTTGTCATTTTGGGTTTTATTACAAATAATTGTTTTAGTTAATAAGCTTTTAAACTGTAAATAATAGCTTGAAGCTGTTTCACAAATCTTTACATTCAAGATAAGATGTCGGATAAGGTCAAACAATATCAGACTCTGGTGTGGATGTCTTTAAAATAATATCTATGTTTAAAATGGTAAATTGTTTTATATACATATACGAGAGAAAAGTTCACTGACCTGAACTCTGCTTTAGTTTAGTGAGGTTTTATACTGAGGGACAATCACTACTACAGCTGTGGAAGAATGCAAACCGGCAGACTGACGGGAGGTGAATAACACAAAGGATGTTGAACTACAAACAAACTAGAAACCAAGGGGCCAAGACTAACGGTTATTGAAGAGAAATAAATCGAAGAGAAATAAATCCAAACACACAAAGAAAAGAACACAAGACTAACCTAAGAAACTAAAGACAAAGGACTAGCATAGCTACCTTTCAAACAATAATAAAGATCCAAACTAAATACAAAAATACCTACAGAACTTAAATAAATCACAACAGAAACACCTAATAATCGGAACACACTGAGCTCTAATTAGCTGAGCCACAGTAACAAAAATACACATTAGACCAAAAACCATATAATAATTTGGAACTGTATTGAACTGTCAATATTTGCTTCCAAAATTTGTAGTTGACTTTTTTATGTTTAACCTCAGTTAAGGCTGAGGTGAAGAATTAGGGTGAAAATATGATTAGTTGCTGTGTTTCTTCTAATTATGTGCTCCAAATTACTAGATTTTACCAGATACTGTCAGCCCTCAACTACCCGTACAATTTGCCTACTGACTGCAGAGAGGGGTAATATCAACTTCAGAATACAAATAACTTCTACAGTTCTGTTCAACAACTTCAGTTCTGCATTTAAAAACATTTAAAACGACACTGACTCATCAAAAAACTAGAGTATATTGAAAGTACAGAATGCTACCCTTCTCATCATTCACTGGATATACAATATCCTCTGCAACAGGCTACAGGCTGTGAAAATACAGACATCATCAGCGATTTTCCACAACACCCGAGAACGCCATGGTTGCGCCCTCAGTCCTCTCCTGTAAACAAACGACTGCCATACTACAAATATGGAGCCGCAGTAGGACAACTCACAGACAATAGTTTCATTGCAGCTCACTCACATGAAGATTTTGCACTGGGGTGTTCTGGGGTTCTTATAACTATCTCCAACTCAACATTGACAAAACAAAAGAACTGGCTGTACACACGTTAAACTTACTTCTTGGACTCAACGACATTACCATTCATGGTCAACCAGTCTGGACCATCCTCTGAACTGGTTCTTCACTCCCACATCACTGATATCCAACCCTAGACTAGAATTCTGGCTCAAGCAGACCTGTTAGTATGTCTTTACGAAACCCACCAATCCTCCACTGATTCTCTGTGTTAATTACACCAGTTTGAGCTTGTTACCTGTACAAAAGATTCCTGTCCAACCAATCAGTCAGACAGACTCAAACTTCTCTACCATTGGCAAGACTAACAGGCTGTCCAAGGACACCAGGGACAAATTATAGACCTGCACATGACTGGGACAGGCTACAGGACAAACAGTTTTGTGAGACAGCAACAACGATCCAATTATTAGAAAATGGAAGGAATTCAAGAAGACAATCAGTCTCTCTTAGACTGGGGCTCATATCTTGAATTATGATGATTATGAGACATGTGAGGGATAGGCCCAGAACTACAGAGGAGGACCTGGTCAATGACCTAAAGAGAGGTGGGACCATAGTCTGAAAGATTACTATAGTAACATACTACACCATTATCGATTAAAATACCGTAGTACTCAAGCCAGTGCATGCCCAGGCCCTTTTGAAGTTTGCCATTGACCAAATGGATAATCCAGAGGAGGCATGGAAGAAGGTCATATGGATAGACGAGACCAAAGTAGAACTTTTTGGTATAAACTCAACTGGCTGTGTTTGAAGGAAGTAGAACGAGTACAATCCCAAGAACACCATCATCCCTACCACGAAGCATGGAAACATCATGCTTCGGGGATGCTTTTTGGCAAAGGGGACAGGATCACTGTATAGGACGGAGAGGACCATTTGTCTCTAGATTTTGGGCAACAACCTATATCCCTCAGTTGGAGAATAGAAGATGGGTCATGTGGTTTCATCTTCCAGCATAACATTGACCTGAAACACATAGCCAGAGCAACTAAGGAGTGATAACAAGCATTTCAAGGTCCTGGACTGCCCTATCCATCCTCCAGAATCTGCACCCTACAGAAAATCTTTGGAAGGAGCTGAAACTCTGGGTTGCTCAGTTTCTAGGCTAACAGGCTAGAAGCCTGTTAGACATACTGACAGGCTTGTAGGAGAAGATGTGTATGAGGGAGTGCAAACTTGGTCAATAACTACAGGAACAGTTAACCTCTGGAACTGTTAGCAAAGGTTTTGACAACGAATGTTAAGTTACTATTGCATAAGATTTTTCAAATATTTATTTAATGCAATAAAACAAATATTTTAAAAATCATACAATATTGTAGCTGCTTAAGAATCACGCAATGTAATTTTCTGGATTTCTGTTTTACATTCTCTCTCATGCAGTTGAGGTGTACCGACCAAGAAAATCATAGATCAGATCTCTTGGGGAAAACCTGAGAAAATAACTATATATCAAGTATTTATTTCCTCTAATGGATATCTGCGGCTTAGAACATGAAATGACGCGTGGAGGATATAACAACTTCATTACTTCTCAACTGGATGCATACTGATATTCTGACTCGCAGACTTCTCGCATTTCTACTTAAAAAAAACAAAAAAAACAAAAAAAAAAACAAAAAAAAAACGTTGCCGCCCACCTCCAGCTTCCAGCCTCCAGAACTTCTTATGCCTTCCCCCCTTAAGAGAAGTTGGAAGCGAAAGCGAACTTGCTCTGCTCTCTCTCTCCCCCTCTCTCTCTCTCTCTCTCTCTCTCTCTTGTTTTACTCTTTAAGTAAACAGGCATCTTGGGAACCGGACGTCAGTCTGTCATGAGAAAGTCAAGATCTCTGAGCGGCACGAGGAGGGAATAAGAAAACGAAAAAGACAAACCGCGTTTAACTGTATCAACAGGATGTTTCAGTGCTTGGAGTTCGTCGCTTTTATTTGTCTGTTTCTTGCGGCCAAAACCACAACAGGTAAGAAGACTCTTACATACGCCACAGTGTGGGCTTAATGTTTGGTGATGTTATAGGCTTATTTATTTAGTTAAGTCTTTTAACTGTTTTCTCAGTCTTCTGTTTTCCCAATAGTGACGTCATGTCAGTTCTGGCATTTATTCCCGGATGTACTTGGGGAAATAGGAAATGGATCACAGGTTTATTGTGTTTAAAGGGAACTGACACCAACAACTATCACAAAAAAGTTTTAGATCTCCTTACATGGTTTTAAAAAGCTGAAGTGGTTACTTTGGAGTAGAATATTTTACTTCCTAAAAAAAATAAAAATAAAAAAGTATGAGACAGACATCTGGTAGCTGTGAGGCAGGAATGTTGCTCTTCCTCTGTTATTTTCCTGGCTCCTGGCTAAAATTACCCGCGATGTTTACCAGGATGTTGTATCCTGGGACTGTGAGGGAATTCTTTAGATGTAGCTTCCTGGAAGTTTTCTAAAATTCATTAGGAAAAATAAAATGATGTGAAGGCAATGGATAAATCTTGTATAACCATATTTGTGTCTCTTGTCTGTTTTCACTTTCAGAGCAGATTTTGCCTCCCCAAAACTTGTCCCTGCGTTGGATAGATGAGTTCAACTCAGAGCTCACCTGGGAGCCGCCTCCGCACTCCGTGGCAAACTGCTCCTATCATGGAAAGGTGGATCAGGATCACGAATTTACATTTGTAAGTCAGTAAAAATGTTTGCAAGAAAACATCTTTAAAAAATGATAATTGCAGTTCCATGCTTTAAATTATAGAACCAAACATTTGGGGTTATGGTGCTGCAATGCAAACACAAAGCTGTAAACATATTGGCCGAGTGAAAACTGAGAAGCAAATGCAATTTTTAGATTATGTGAACATCAAAAAACTTTTGTTTTTCTTTATTTACAATGCCGTTCTATTGTATTCTAATCCTATTCAGTTCCGTCCATTGTCTAAACCCATTAATTCTTTCAGGGTCGTGCAAAATTGAATGTGCTTTACTGGGATTGTATGCGACCAACCCAGTTTATCTGAAATCAAACGTGGTTTTGTCTTGACAGTTTTTGCTTTTGATTTTTTTAAATAAGTTTTATTTCACACACATCGACACATTTATATTTTTTGTAAATTTGTGTTTAAGTCTTTATGCTGGTTTGTGTGCTAGGCTGTTTTAACACAAGAATATGTTTCAGTCATTGAAGTCCTGGCCATGCTTAAAGCAGAAGAAGAACGCTTTACCTGGACTGTTGTAAACAATTATTATTAGTAATCAAATATTCTATCAATTGTTCTAATCAAGTCCTCCAATAAAATTTTTGGTTCCAAGTCAACCTGGACTAAAATGACACAAAAATCAGTTTTTATATTCAATTTAAGAATAAAAATTAAAACAATAAAGCAATAACAGTGCTTTCAAAGACCCTTTAAAAAAAAGGTTATACTCCAGCTCCATTCCAAGCCAATCAATAGATTCATTTCCATTGACCTCAAAATTTCGCAGACTGCAATTACAGAATTAAATTTGCTTAATGGAAACTCTGCAACTTCAAAAAAGTTCATGTTTTTTGAACAAAGATTTTTGCCCCAGGATGAGGTGGTTTTTAGTCCACATTAAAATTTGTGTGGCTAACAAAACTGGAACGGAAGCATTTTTTTTTTTCGCGTCACATGTCTCTTCAGTTTGCATACAGCAGCGATGCGCATATTCGTATATCTTGGCCTCTTTGGATAAAGCGCAGTTGACTCCACAGCATCCTATGGTTCATCATTAGAAATTGTTGAAGCCATTGCTCTTGCGTGTGTTGCTATTGCTACAGGGAAACTGTCATGACTTGCATGATGTCAAAACAGTGTTTCCATTGCTGTTCACACAAATTTCAATATGGTTGACAAGTCCCGTCATCCTTGCGTAAAAACTTTTTTTTTTTTTTTTTTTTTTTCAAAAAAACGTGAGTTCTTTTAAATTGTCGCGTTTCCTTGCGGAAAATTTATTTTTGTAATTCCAGTTTACACAATTTTATGGTTGATGGAAATGCAGCTGGTGGGTAAGATGGTGCAACTGGGCCTTTTGAGGCACCTCTGGAGGAAGAGTTGTTGCTAAACCTTCTTCACTACATCATCATCAGAGTGTAGGGGGAGGAGAAGTCCCACTGGAAAGGGAACCTTTGCTCCAGGCACAAGTTGTTTGGCTCACCTAACGGACAACTATAATAAACATACACTTCATTGTGAGATTTTCAAAGCTAATGATGTTACTTTATCTGCTAATCTGCTTTAAACGTTTCCACATCTTTACCCCTGACCTGTCTGGTGTGTTTCCACTGCCTAAACTCTCTAGTGACTGTGACCAGGCTCTTTGTTTCTGTGGACCACATTTTATCCAACTGGGATTATTCCTTCTGGATAGACGACTGTTTCTGTCTGTGGCTGTATTTAAGATGCTTGTCTCCCTTTTGATAGACGAGACAAGGCGAGTTTACATCTTATACGATGAAAAACCACTACACGGAGAGAGGACTTAAAAGTTACTCTTTGCAAACAGTTTGTCACGATAAACGAAGTCAACCAGCAGTTTTGAATACATTTTACCCAGGTAGGACATTTACATTTAATATAATGCATTACTACAGAAGGTACATACATTGGTTTATAACAATCTGTGCAAAATGTGTCTCAGATCTGGTGAAGTCGTTCGATTTCTACATAATTTCCGCCAAACAAGGTCACTGCTCCTGGTCCCCCATCATCACAACTACAGAGCTGCGTTTCTTCTATCAGTAAGTCTGTGTGTGCAATGAATATTTTTTGATCTTACATTTTGCAAAGTGTTGGCTGCATTTGGCTATTTTGCAACACTTCCTGATTCATACTGACCTGCTTTGGTTGCACCACAGCCAGACTGAACCTCTCTTCTCCCCTCCCAAAAAAAAAAAGTAAGATGATAAACTTTAACAAAGGCTAATCTGGTTACTAGCCTGGCTTTGTTGTTCAGTATAAACCAACACTGCAAAAGCTCAAAATCTCCAAGTATTTTCGATCTAGTTTCTACTGCAAATGTCTTTGTACATTTGAAATAAGACCAAACTGACTTCCAAGTAACTTTTCACCAGGAAATAGGAACTCATTTTAAGTCTGTGTAACAAGACATTATAACATTACAACAAGATATTTTCCCATATAGCAAATTAAATAATCTTCCTGTGAAACTAGTTAATTTAATCAATATTAAGAAATTATTGACTTAAAACAAACTCTTATTTCTTGTTGAAACACTGCTTTCAAATGTACTAAAATATTAGTACTAGAATCTTACCAACAATACTTGGTAAGATTTTGTGTTTTTACATGCGAACACAAGGATATTCTACTAGTAAAGTTGACATAAAAAAAGTATTGCTATCTAACTAAAGGTTGATTACAGTGAGTTCACTCTGACAAGGCTTTGGAAGAGAAACGGGTACATGGCATCATACAGACTCCACCATACGTGAATTGAGTTTTGTGCAGGGAGAAGGGGAAACGTTTTCAACCTGTAAAATTTTCTTAATACCATGAATCCATCATATCAGAATAAAGCAGTTTACAACTTATAATTTCTGGAAACTGCATCCGTTTTTTGAATTCTGAGTGAAAAAAGGAGTATGTCCTTTGTTCAAGGCGAAATTGTAATTTTTATTTTTATTTTTTATTTTTAATTGAACCCAATTATCCAAACATACCATACTCTCCCACATCAGTTTGGAGAGGGGTTCATTCCACATTACAGGCGTGTGCTACCCATGTGGCATCATGCAAATCTACAAAGCAACCCCCCATAAAACTCCTCCAGCTGCCTGTAATGCTGCAGCTGGGAAACGCACACATAAAAAAAAAAAATATGCAAATGTAACCGTCACGGTGAACTGAAATAACAGTTCTAAATAACAACCAGTGCTGTAAACTAAAGGCCACAATCAACACCAATTCAAGAGTTATCCGCTTCACAAACGATTCCAGCGCGTTTTGTTCAAATAGCATAAGTGATGACTTCCTTTTAATGTGAAAAAAAAAGCTAATCTTCTGCCTTGATCAGGTGGGGGCTGTGTTGGGGGTGGGGGGGGATGGCATTTAGACTGGTTCCCCTTTATTAACCTAGACAGAGAAAAACAGGCTCTATCTATCTGTGTTTGCTTTTCCACAGATATTCATCGTCATTGTTGCAAAATCTGCTTGGCAATAACTCAAAGGAGATCTAGATCATCTACATATTTAACAAAAAAAAAAGACGTTTAAATTTAAATATTTGAAGAAAACCTGAGTGGTTGATTAAACAGCTTTAGATATTTGAAAGCTGGTTTCAATCTGACTGAAACATCTAAATTAATAATCAAACATCTGTAGAATCAAGGCCAGACAGGCTGTTTGTTCTGAGTTAGAGTCTACGTCTTGGACTGATGATGTGTAAACTAATAAAGAGATAAAAGTGGAGTTTCCTTCAGTCATTGGTAAGTGCTCGTTTTTCACAACCATGCTAATGTAATTACCAGGCACAGAAAAACAAACATTTTGGATGATGGAGTCTGAACCGATAATAGGATTCAATTCCCCACACAGAATAACCTCAGTATTTTTCTTTTCTCTGAAGTTGAGGACATTTAACTGGGCCCTCATTTTTAAGACATTTGTTCCAAATAGTGGTTCTACGATGCGGCTGTAGATGTCGGTCTCTCTGTAAGCCAACAGCTGAACTGTTATCACTGAGAGCAGTTAAAGGGGGACACAACCCTTCACATTTGCTTGCCAGGCTCCTCAATTCCCTGCCGGTTACATTTGGCAGCGTCTACACCTTGCATTCAAATCAGTCCTGAAGGATCAGATGTCCGCTCTCCATGCAAATAAAAAGGCAACCGAGAAGCACAGGCCTCCGTCGGGCAACATCTAGACACCTAGGTCTAGTGTTGTTTCTGTACAGCGTCTACATTTGCGCAGTTACCACGGCAAAAGTCTATACAGGTGGTGAGCTCAGTTATGTGGCCTAATGGAAGGAATGCAAGAAGCTCAAATCTCTAAAAATAAACTTTTCAGGAAAAAAAAAATCCTTCTTCCTAATGTTCATTCTGTTTTTGATGCTGTTCGTGGAACAGTTATCAATGAAACACATGTGAAGGGTGATCAGCAGAGTTGATGTCCACAAAAAACCCAAAGCAGATAACCTGACTAGATAAGCCATGTTATACAATGAGAAGCTCATACTGCGCTTTAATTGCGGATTATATTTTGAGTTAATTTTCTTCTAAAAGAAGCTTTTATCAAAAGCAGAAGTTGCAGCTTACTGGGCGTTGCTCAACTTCAGTGAATAAGGCTGTGAGGAAAACACACTGCTTGCCTCTGAGTGCTCTTCACATTCCGGTCTGAGTAATGTTGAGTAAATACACTGTCTGCATTGTCTGTCGTGTCTTTAGCAAGATAAGGTTGAGTGCAGCTTATGCTGAACCTGACCCTGCTGTCGTTCTGCTGGTTCAGCCAGAATGGCTGTTTGTTGTCGCTAAATTTATGGTTGCAGTACTGACTGAGGCCTTTGTCTCAGGGAAGCAGGAATCCAGACGCAATAGCTTCTTAGGAATCCTGTGGCACACCTTTGCTACCTGCAGGACAGCTGTGCCAATGTGAATTACTGTATGATTCATTTGTTATATTTAATTTGCATAATTGGTTATTATAAAACTCCGGTTTCCTCCCACAGTCCAAAAACATGACGGTCAGGTTAATTTGTCTCTCTAAATTCTCCCTAGTGTGTGTGTGTGTGTGTGTGTGTGTGTGTGTGGTTGACTACTTAGAGCTCCAGTATGTAACATTAATCAAAAATATGATTTTTACATATCTCTTAAAACTGTCAACATGTCGTGACAGTATAGCATGAGACAGATAATCTGTGAAAAGATTAAGTTCCTCCCTGAGCTACTATTTTCTTCTGAACAAACGCACCAACCAAAAACAACCAATCAGGGGCAGGAGGCGGGTCTTGGCGCTGTCAATCAACGTTGTGAACACCCTAGTAAATGTGCTAATGGCGAAGAAACAACTCGCTGTTTCACTTAAATAGGAAAACTGTTTATCCACCATTATGGGTGGTGATTTGTGGTGATTGGCTGCACACCCTGAAGAAGAAATAAGGAAGGCTGTATTAGTTTCTAGTGACAAGGCGTTTTCTACTGCACATCTTAATAATACATTTTAGGTTATATTTGGCGTTTGAGGTAGGGTGTTGCTCCATGAGCTCAGATTTATCCATCCCAACTGCTTGGAGTCTTTCTCATTCATTCTGGAGAAGTTTCTGCGGTTTGTTGTGTTGCTGATTAAAATGCTTTCTGTTTTAATCAGCAACACGTCAAATTCTGAGATTCTTCCAACCTTCACAAAGGAGGTGTACATTGCCATCGTAAGATTTTTGTCACTAATTGAATTAGCCAGATTTACAGAGCCCAAATGCTTTGGATTGGAGGATGAGACCGTTCTGGCTGTAACTTCTCTTTTAGCTCACACGTCCCCACATTTTCTCACATTACAATCTCACATGTGTGTTTCTCTTGGAATTTCTAGTGCAGCAGCCATGAGGACACGACAGAGTATTAGGGCCATGCTAACAAAAAAGCAAATTAGTTATGAGAATAAAGTCATAGTTAAATGAGAATTAAATCATAAGAGAAGAAATTGATATTGCAAGAATAATTCGATAATAAAGTATCGTTGTCCTTGTATTATTTCGACTTTATTCAACAATGTTACTATATTTCCATATTATTTTGACTTTATTTTTGTAATATTGTGACTTTATTCTAGCACGACTTCATTCTGGGAATGCTGTGACTTTATTCTCACATTTGTACAGTTTCATTTCATATTATTTGATTTTTGTCATTCTTTGATGCATGAAAGTAATCAATGTTTATTCCCCCCCCCCCCCCCAAAACTTTTGTTTTTTCAAGATTGATCGATAATATATCAGGCAATCACTCGGCAGAGATACAAGAATGCTCATCGTACACTTACACTGATGGTGTGAAGTCTGGCTGTAATTTGGATGCAACTACAAGGATGGCCATTAGGATGCTGTTTAATGCAACAGTGAACAACACAGTTGTTCGGAACACCTTCTTCTGGGATGACTTAAAAGGTTAGTAAACCTGGTTGTTCCATTTTGTTCCCTCTGTTCTAATTATGCCAGAATGTATGATTTAAATAATAATAATAATAATAATAATAATTAAGTGAGAAACCTAAAAAGTGTTAATATGTCGGTAATCCCTTTCATGTGTTTTTTTGTTGTTTTTTGCCTGAAAAGTAAAACCACCTGCCCCTGAATGGACAGTTAAAAAAAATAAGAACAATTTCACCATCAGCTGGACTCCTCCGGACGTGCTACGATTAGAATCATGGACATTCCAAATAAATTACAACGAATGTGAAAAAACGGTAAGACATTAAACACGTATGTCTGTATGTACTGAAATTCTATTCAAGAGTCAAAGGAGTAATCACTTGTTTGTTTCATCATATAAAAAAAGTCAGTAGACTGTTTATACTTACATTGATCATAAAAAACTTGGGTTTCTCAATATCCACAATTTTGTAACCTGAAACTGTAGCAAACAGCAGGGAATATTATGGAGTAATACTCCTTAAACATTGTGCCATGTTGCAACTACAAACTTCTATCAGGATTTTCTGAGAGAGACCAAGGAAAAGAAGGGCAGAATAGTGAAATATAAGCAGTGGTGAGCACTCTTCTGCTAAGCCTTTCAAGGTCAGATGTAATATGATGTGAAGGTAGCACCTTAGCATTAGCTTCTGTTAAACACCATGTTTGTTTAGCGCTTTAGCCTTAGCGGAACTGATTTTTATAATTAGGGTTTAAGGTTAGCGTAAATAACTTTTTAGGTACCGGTGGCCACCACTGAGTACAAGAAAATGATACATAGTTTCACATTTATTGTTTTCAAATAAAAATCTGATAAATGAAAAATACCTCTTTTAGTCTGATACGCGTAAATAAAATCCAGGGCCAGCTGCTGATTTTAAGTCATTTAGTGTCAGTATGAATCCATCAGTGCTGTTCTCAGTGGTTCATTGTCCTGTGTTCAAAAGGCCAAGGACCTCTGTGTTAAAGTGTTCTTTTTTTAGTGTTTCTAGGGTTGTTTGTTTCAATGCTCTACATACATACAATAAAGTTTTCCTAAAAAAAAAAATCATGTGAAGTTCATTCTTTTGGATTCCAGGTTTAGATTCATCAGTTACCATAAGCTTCTGTTGTACAGCTTGTCATGAAACTGCATCAAACTGTTAAATTACTATGATTAAATCAAACCTGGTATATGTTTGGTTACAAGCTTGATATAATGAGCCTTTTTAAAGAATGTTGCAGCCCCCAGGGACTTTATCCGACACTGCAGTTGGTTCAAATTCACATTTATTTGTCTACTTTTCTCAGAACAAACAGTCTGTCTCAGGAACAACGTCCTCTAAGCTGGAGCGGTCCTCTAACTGTCGGTACTGCATATGGATTCAGGCCACGAGCGAATTTGGCAACTCTCTTCCAACTGATGAGAAATGTTTTGGTACAGTTGTATTTTTTCTTTTTTTTATCATTTTGTTTTTCTTTATTATTGTAAAAGGTTCTTCTGTCATTTATATCACCTCTACAACCTACACTGCAAACTCAAATCATTAGCTCTTATAATGAGCTTGGTGCTAGGATAGTACCACAACTCACCACTTTATCTTTATAGTTTGTGACTAAACTTTCTCATAAAATTGAATGTATTCAAAATTTGCCAGTAATCATCAGATATCCCTTTATTACGTTTGCTGACTGATCCTCCTGGTGCATTTATTTACAGATCCTGATCGGGGTTCTTACTTGGTGTACGTCGTCATCGCTGCCCTGGTAGTTACTCTGGCAGCTATCTCCATTGCGTGTTTGCTGGGGTAATACTTTTTATTTTATTTCACGATGCCTCGCTAAAGTAATCACACCTATTGTATTGTTAAAAATGTCACATGTCAACCATTAGCTTCAGTGTTCTTCAGTGGGATTTTGTGTGACTGGCCAACACAAAGTAAAGCATAATGTGTGTGTTTAGCATTTGTAGACCGTTTTTTTATTTTTTATTTTTTTTACTGTAGTTAAAGATGTCAGTCTTGGTCATTTTGGCTTATTCAATTGAAGTTGGTTCAGTTCAATTCAAAAATATTTATTCCAAAGGGTAATTAAATGTTGTAACTCATTTCATCCGAGTACGCTCAAAGAGTCGTTGTAGATGGAGGGCAGGAAGGATGTTCAGTAGCAGTCAGTTTTGCAAGAAAACTTAAGAGCCCTCTAACTGAAAACTACTAAAGGCATGACATGCTAACTTATCTATTTCCTGGCAGCACCAGCTGCATTTCCATTACAAATGTGCACAAAACCTTGTCGATATTCCGACAATGTCAAAAAAAACAAAAACTAAACAAAAGCACAATTTCGCAGTTGCAGTGTCTCCACTAAGTAAGGAACGCAGTTAAAATCACATGTGAATAAGTTTGTTCACGCAGTAATTCATTTAAAAACAAGCTGCACCATCTTCCTCTTACTACATCCTGTTGTCTTCTGGCGTAAACCACTGGCGTGTGGTTTGCACCAGTGGCAACATCCAGTTATTGATAATGTGACTCACGTGATGCCAAAAGTGTTTCCATTGCAGTTTTGTGAAACACATCAATTTTGATACAGCCGAAAAAAAGCCCACCCAATTCTTATGGGAAAGTTTTATCGACAAATGAGAGTTTTTTATATTTATTAAAAATTTATTTTGGAAATGTCAAATTGTGCAATTATATGGTCAATTATATGTCCTGTATGACATCATCACTGCTTTAATCTCCGTCTGGCTGCATGATTCGAAACCTGGAGATGTTGGAGTAGGGGAATCTCGACAAAGCAGGCTGAATTCAAATGCACACCACACTTTTCTTTTTACCTATATGTTGGTCCATTCCATAAAATTGCAATGAACAATGCATTGAAGTTTTTGAGTTTAATGTGGAAAAATTGAAGAAATGTTATACTTGGGTATCATGGTTGGCTCTATTCTTCCCTTTGAAACAAAGTTCTTTCTGTACAGGAATGGTAAGCGTATTTTCCCCAAAATACCAGTACCTTCAAACTTCTTCAAAGATGTTATCGAAAACGACAATGAGGTAAAAAGAAGAGGGGGGCGGGGAGCGTTATCCTGTGTGTTTAGGACACCATTGCTGCTAACAGCACTATTTCAAGAAGCATTTTGTATATTTGGACTAACACTTTCTTCTTTCGGGTGCCTCTTCCTTCTCTCAGAGTTTTTTTCGCAAGTTGTACGTCCCGCCAGAGGAACAAGAGAACTGTACCATCACGGTGGTGAGAGATACGCAGACCATCAAACCAGACTTTTGAAACTCCTCCGCTGTCAACGCACACTTCCTCTGAAGCAAGAAATCAAATTGGCATTAACACAGAAACCCGATTCTGAGTCTGTTTTTATGAAACTTTGCAAAAAGTCATCTCATGTGACTGTAGGTTGAAAGGCCAAACTTTACAATATTGATACAGCAGAAGAAAATCAACTGCTGTATCTGAACAGATCCACTCAGCAGCTGCTTGTTTTCACGGAAATCCCTGAGATTTGGTCGCTTTGCACTAAAGGGTCACTATACTGTGAGTCAGGACCTTTCCTGAGACTTCCTTCTGACACATGCAGTTGTTCCTACTCAGCCACAGCTGCATGAGATGCATACTGAAAGAGATTCATTATTTATCCCCAGCTGATTACTTCTTGAGGTGTTTTGTTTTATAACTCCTCTGGTTTCCAACTGAGGCAAACCATGAATATTTTTAGATGGGATTTCTTTTTTTTTTTTGAAGAGTTCTCAGACCAGAATCCAACAATGTGCCACAAATTATCTACTCTTGATTGTTTTTATGTCATAAAACCAGAGGGACGCAGTACTGTACGCCATCTTTGTGTAAAGAGTTATCCTTTTGATTTGCACATATGAAATGGGAAGAGAAGCATTTTCAGCTCGTATCGGGAAGGGTAGTTATCCTGGAAACGGTTGGAAAATGCTACACCCTTTCTGCTTGAATTTCTTGACAGTTCCATAAAAAGATGAGTTGTATTCCATTACCTACAAGAAGCTGCTAAATTAGCCAGAGATTATTCATTTTGACACCATGTATAACAGATATAAATCTAGGTATGTAGTCTGCAAACCTAGCAAATCTACTGTAGACGTAATTGCACACAACTCCAAATGTTATCTGGCAGCAAAGTGCTTTGAGTACAATCGATGGGATGTGTGAGGTGTGTGTGAACCGACTTTAGGGTGATGCACACGCCTCCTTGGCTGCATTAAGGCCGGATTTGGTGCGAGGTCAGTTGTGACAATAATCTACAAGAATCAGATCCATAAATGCGGGAAATTCTCAAGGTTACAAAACCAAACATCTGACTAAAAGCTAACAAATATAAGATGGTAAGACAAAGATTTAAAGAAGAAAAAGGATATTCCCACTGAGCTCATTTAGTGTCAGAGAGTTCTATTAGAGGTTGAAATTAAAGTGGACCCCCGGTATTAGCAGGGTTGAGAGACCACAGTAGTCCATGAATACAGGAGACCCTCTAAAAATGCCTGCAACTGCCTGTTTTAATCACTCCAACACCAAAAGCAGTGGAAACGTTCTTGGCCCTACTGCAGAAATAACTTCTACACTCCTGGTTGCTTTGTAAATAATAGCCAGCAGCATATAAAACAGCAATATGCATGGGTAGTTCAGCTCCCCAGCAGCATTTTCTTATGAATATTATAGATGAGCTCTACGAAAAGATGCATTAGCAGGCAGGTTTTCCGCAAATAATTTGACGTTAAGGCGAATGGGTGAGTAGATGGGGGTTTCACTGCGAAAAGGCAGGAGTGATTTCCTGTTTATTACATTATGGCAGTCTGAGTCTGCTGTTGAACGAGCTCTTTAAATGACAGAGCAGATATAGAGAAAAGATTAACATGGTCCTAACTTTGGACACCGTTCTCCTCTCCAACACGACACCCAGAGATTCTAGTTCCTCTCTGACGACACAGCTGACCTTACTGCCTCAACAAACATGGCGGCACTGACCACCACCGACTCGTAGAACGTCCTCAGAATCTTCCGGCAGACGTTCCGGTGCCCGGGCCTTTTCAGAAAGAAGAAATAGCTCCGACCCTTCTTCTTAGACCACATTTGCATTTTTAACCAAGTCTGATTTATTGTCCAAGTACACCCCTCTGATACTTATAACTTTTTGTGGTCCCTTGAATGTCAACAGGGGTCACGGGGGCTCTTGGACCTTTTCAAGTCCACAACCAGTACTTTAATATCACCACTTTGGGTTCCAAGTGGTTTTTCATGTTCCATGTGATTAATGTGTCCAAAGCAAGCCTGTATTATCTCTCATTACTGCCACCGAAGAGTCCAACTACCTCAGACTCATGAGAATACTTCTGTGGATGGCAGGTGTCTGAACAGCAGCTGAAGTCACAGGTGTAAAGAATAAAAAGGAAAGGTGAGAAAGCTTATGATAAAAACTTTGGGGAAAAAAAATATATTAATTTGATGAGTTAGTACTATCAAAGAGCGTTAGTGACAGCTTATTTGGAGGTTTATCACGATTTTGGCATCCAGGTAATTCCCTTGTTTGCCAGCAGTTGCCTCACCACCTCTGTTCAGAACTGGGCACCTTAAACTGCAAGAATCTCCCTTTATACATTCAAGTTACTGCCAATTTACCAAATATTTCAATATTTACATTTTTTCAACTACTTCTTACCAAAAGTGTAATAACATGATATCTGAAATCTTAAAAAAAAAAAAAAAAAAAAGTTCATTTAACTTTTCTACCCCTCTAGAACAAAATCAGAGCTTTTATGGCACAAATTTTTGGGGGGCAACAGCAGTAGGAGTTCACTCTGCAATTGGAGGGTCACCAGTTCGATTCCCAGTCTGTCCGCCCTTGTCGTTTATGCCCCTGGGCAAGTCACTTCACCCACCACCCCTGATAGTAGATGAGCCTTTTGTGATTTGTATTGGAGATATAAAGGTATATATACAGTATAATGAATTATTATTATATTGAAGATGCTAAGTGAACATATATATTTTTTTACTAGCTTTAAGTCTTCCAAATATTTCCATCATGGACCAACCCTCTCTTCCCTCCCCCAATGTCTGAAACTGTTACTTTCCTTGTTTTTCTGTTTGGGCAGCTTTCTAGTCTGGAGATATTTTCTGTGTATTTTGATGACATACTTTGTGTGACTGATCAGTGGAGCTGTTTGCAAATGCCTTAAAACTCAGTTGGGTTTCTTTCTCAACTGGAATTTGTATATTTGCACACACACACACACACGCATACACACCCACACACACCTACATACACATACACAAAACCGTGGGTATATTTGTTTTAAAATAAAGCCTGTTGTGTATTTTCATATCTTTCTTATGATCAAGCTGATCTCAACAGGGGAATGATTGTATTTGTTTTTTGGAGTGCATTGAAGAAACACGGCTCCCATTAGTTACATTGTGAATATGCATTGGTAGAGGTAACAACCTTCCCAGTTCCTCCACCCTTCTACCCCCACCTGACCCCAACAATGTAGTCAGATGATTATTGTCAGCAAGATAACTTTAGTTTGCAGTTATGTTTTTTTTTTTTTTTTTGTCTCCTGTCTAGCTTCTTTCTTTTTAGCTAAGCTGATTAAGTAGCTGTTAGCTGTATCATACCATGTTACACACCAACTTTAAAAGTATGCTTCCACATCTTGGCAAGAATGTGATTTTTTTTATCCTTCAAAAAAAAAAGTGAATAAAATAACCTTTTTAAAACACAAAATGGGTGTGTTTTGTATGAGGCTGTATTTAGTTTGGTTAATTTCTGGTGTCTCACTTTATAAATAATTTTTACTGTTAACTCTTTTACTATTTTATTTTATTTTTTTAATTTTTTTTTTTTTTTACCACAGTTGAGTAGACTGGGTTACAAATGAAGAAAGCATACACACATATTGTTGTTGGTATCCCTTTCTTCTGCTTTATCTGCAAATTATCAAGAAAGACAATTCCAACCACTGAATTCCACTGAAACTATTTAGCAATCTCACTTCTGCAAGTTGTACAATAAGCACACTAACTCTTTGGTCTGTAGGGAACTGTGTGAAGGTGGATCAGGTCTTCAGTATTTGAGTGTTGGTCTCAGTCGAAGGTAAAACCGACCCCTGAGCCGTTTCTTTTCTTCTCAAGGGAAAGTATTAGAAAATAAAAGTGGATTGTGTCAGAGACGCCTGAATGTTTTAAATAAAGGAAGTATACAAAATGTCAGCGTATTATGATGTTCAAGGGACTTTCCAGTAGGAAAAGAACATAATTTCTGAGAGAAATGACATGACTAAAAGTAGCATATTTCCACAGAAAGACAACTTCCTTTGGAATTGTTCCTTCTTTTGTCAGAACATTGAATTTGAATACTGCAAAATTAGAAGGAGAGCAAAAATACATCTTGACTTGGGGAACCCTGTCAGAAGCTAACATGTATCTTGAATTAGTTACGAGAAACTTTCTATGACTGCTTCATTGGTGCTCAGTCTGCATGACAGAACAGCTTTAGCTCATTGAGATTGAACTGGTGATGTCTGAGTGCAGCAGTCATCGATCATCTGTGGTTTGACTGTAGTGTGTTTCAGAATGACAGAAGCACATTTTTAGACAAGCAAGCTCAAACAAAGCCAAGACCTAGACCTAAAGCTGCTTGAGTTTTAAACGTAGCGGTATGCTTGGGGTCGGATTAATTGTTCTAATCTAGACTTTCAAAATAACTTACTTTCAATTTGGGTTGAATTGGTATTGTGTTAATGTAGGCATTTCCCAACTATGATGCGTATTCCGCATGCGTCATTGTTGATGCTGTGTAATAGTTGGCAGTTTGCACTACATCATTTTTCTCGGAAGGTGCACAAGTTATTTTATTCTTGCCTGTCTAGAGTCATTTTTCCTAGACATTCATATGGAACCTGACTCTAATCTGTACTACTTGAAAGTTAGACCTGACAGTTTTGGTTTTCACAGTGTTTGTTTCCTCGTAGAGCTGTAACACTCTTTCAGGCCTTTCAGGCCTTTCTGGGTTTCTATAAACCTGGAAGATTTAAGGGTTCTGTTTTTTTCCCCAAGTTGGCCCCTTTTGAGGTCAGACGTTTTTCTGACCGGAGTAGTTTCGGGCTTTAGAATGATTCATTTGAGTAGTTATTTCTGAGATGTGGAACAACAAACAACTGAAAGCATTTTGGAATGTACAATACGTGCACCCATGGGTGGAAAGTTTATGTACTGGTGCTTCCTGGATATTCAATTTCTACATATTTATGGGTTCTCTGCCATCCAGGAAATGGAAAAACAAAAACAAAAAACAGTTTAAAGCAACTTAAGGTATAATTTAAATAACACATAACTTTTATTAAGAGCCACTGCAATAAATCAATATCTGAGGAATTTTATTAAGTAGAGCTACACCCCTTCCCCCCCAAAAAAATTGTTCTTAAGAAATTTCTCTGTTTATGGTCCCCACCAGCCCCCCGCCCCGCCTCTCCCCCAATAATGAGATGGGATTTACTCCCTTTTTTAAGTTTCATGTTGTATAAGCATCTCATTAAAAGCCCAAAATTAACACCCACAATCTACACCGCCAGGACTTTATAACTATGCTGTACCTCCAGACCAGATATAGATCAGCAACTGTACTTCTCTGCCAGGAACTATCCACCGAAATAATATGAGCGGTAAGGAGGTGGTTCTGATGCAACACTGGCGCAATCAGCGCCTCCTTTCTGTGACAAGTCGGAAATAAAATGCACCTAAAAAATGTAACTTTTTTGCAAAATATTTGGCCTTTTCATAACTCCTCTGATGAAAATTTCTCACCTGTCATTGCTGTGCTTCATAGAGCTACCGTTTACATGTTTCTTCCAGGTCTTTTGCCTGGAAACCACCGAAATTTCTTCAGATAAATACAATGCACCTAAATCCCCATTGTGGCAGCGTGAGGCTTTTAAACTACTTTGAATTCAGGTACTTTGATACAAAGCTTCCTGTTGAAAGGCGTTCAAAACAAAATCTTTGCGTGTGTTAAATATAGTTAGATTTTTACTGTCTTGACTCAAACACATAACTTCCTGTTGCAGATTGACTAGCTTGATCACTGACAAATAGAGCGACAACTCCCTCTGGTGGCCAACTTGAGAAGTGCCAATATGTCGGCTAAAAATGGTCCTGATGCTGCAGGGATGCAGATCGGCGAGGATGCTATGAATCTAACTTGTGTTGGCTGCGTGATTGGCTGGCGCAGTCTCTGTGGCGCAATGGAATAGCGCGCTGGACTTCTAATCCAGAGGCTCCGGGTTCGAGTCCCGGCAGAGATGGGTCACTCTGTATGCCAACATGGCAGATCTGCAATTGTTTTTCAATCACATATAATCTCTGAAAACAATTACACCTTGTAGTGATGCTTTTCATGGTATCTGATCATCAGTGAAAACGACGCACGTAATGCCTGGGTATAAATAAACACACAAAACTCATACTTATTTTATTCTTCCGCAATGAACTGGTTCAGTCTATTTCTTCTCATTGTCTTCTTTCTTTAAAAAAAGAAAAAAAAAAGATTTGTGTGTATGCCATTCACACACATGCACACAATATTTCTGATAGCATGTACGGAATTATGTCTGGCTACCTGTCTGTTGATTTTAAGCTGGCATAATTTTGTGATCTACTAAAAAAAAAAACAAAAAAATAAAACATCCTGAATAACATGTTCCCAATAAAGTGTAATCATGTCACAAGAAGTATATTTGAATTAATTTTATGTTTTTACTCCATCTCTTAAAGGCTTGAAAGGCGGATGGAAATAGTAGTTCCTTTTAACTGAAGTTCTCACGTTTTAAAAGAGGCTGACTCCAGGCGCATCTCTTGTCAAAGCTCTTCATGTGACTGTGGGTATGCACAGACTGTGGATGCGGCCGTTCCAGGAGCAGATTTGACATTTCTTCGGATGGCAGCAGCGACGCTAGAGGGCGCTCCAGCTCCAGTGTCCGAGAGAGAGCGTTTCATCGCGGAGACCCGCTGAGCCGTGACAGCTCCTCTTTCAGGGGACTCCATCAGGACAGCCTACATTATATGACAGGAATGAAGACAAGGCCTCTTTATTCGTCATGTGCTCGCGCCGTTTCATCACATTGACGTCACCGTGCTAAATAGTCAACGTCAATTTGAATGAGACAGGTGCATTTTTTTTGTTTCTACGCATGCTACCGGCGTTGAACTCTCACTTCAGTTCACCTACAACAGAGCATTTCTACGTATTTTAATCCGGTTAATCTTAATCCACGATGATGTCATGGCCAAAGGTTACACTGGACACTGAATAGTGTGATGTCAAAGCACACGCATAGTTCATGAACGCATCCATTACTTATTAGTTAACCTTTTTATGTGTACCCACGTTATTTTAAGAAGTCGATGGGGAAAAAAACTAGTGTGTGTGGGAGAGAAAGGAATGCGCCGCTAATGAGAATATGACGTCAAGTCAGAAAAAACGAATACGACACAGGAAGCAGAACGTGGTCACGTTTAGTGAACTTTATTTCACTCATCTTAATAAATAAAAAATTGAATAGATGAAATAAAAATAAAACTGAAAACATTTCAATATTTATGTTTGATTTTTGATTGATGAGGAAAAAATATATATACTGAAGAAAGAATAATAGCCAGGCTGTTGAATTTAAATAATCCCACAAAATAAGGTCTTGTAATTCAGTTTACATTTGAAAAAACAAATCAACATCATGTATACTCTTTTATTATACTTTTGTATTTATATTTTTGTATTAAATGTCTGCTTGCGGGCTGTACAGTGGTGCATTTGACAGCACTGTTGCCTTGCAGCAAGAAGGTTCTGGGTTCAGTTCCCAGGGTCTTTCTGCATGGAGTTTGCATATTCTCCCGGTGCATGTGTGGGTACTTCCTGTCTCTCTAAATTCTCCCTAATTGTGTGTGGATGGTTGTTTGTCCTGTCTGTCTCTGTGTTGCCCTGCGGCAGACTGGCGACCTGTCCAGGGTGACCCCGCCTCTCACCCGAAACATTTGCTGGAGATAGGCACCCTTCCTGACCCCACTCCTATAGCTCAAGAATTCAATTTTAAAGACAAACTCTTTATTTGTTTGCCCTCCCCCCCCACTCCCCCGTTATTGTTACAAAAACTAAGTTTCTGATGAATGTAGAATATTAAATAAGCCCAATAAAAATATCCGTTTTTAACACTGAAACGTTTTCCTTCTGAAAAGCATATCACTTTATTGTAAAAATAAAAAATAACAACAAAAATCATAATTAGCATAAAATACTCTAAAACATCCTGTTAAATTACTAGAATTTGCTTTACAATCTTCTTATCCGTGTTATCTGTTTTACCACAGATTTTCTTTCATTAAACTTTCGAATAATATACAAGGAAAAACAACACTTTGAAAAGCTGGTTTCCTTTTGCGAAAGCCTCACTAACATTGCGTCAGACATTCTTCCTTAAGGTAGAATCAAAATTTTCGGAACAACTGATTTTTGTTATGATGGTGTGTATGCCAGGAATGTCCAAATTAACTGTGTTCATCCTTGAGTTTATCGACGTCAGAGGTATTATTATTATTATTATTATTATTATTATTATTAATTACTATTTTATTTTGTGCCTTTCATTCTTACAATGTGCGCGTTGTCGAAAATAACACCTAAAACCAACTGCTTTCATTTGAGTTTTATTTTGAAAGTCAGGAACGAAAGAACGGAAGTTTGAGAAGAGAAGTCATTGCCGCACACTTGTCGCGCCGGAGAGAAGTAGAAAACAGACTGTCGCTGGAGAGCAGAGGAGAGAGGTGAAAAGAAACAAGGAAAGAAAGAGGAGCAAAACAGGGGCGAACAATGGTGTAAACGCAAACCAGTCCGACCCGAGTCTGGAGGGGACAGATGTGGAGGAGCGCCGCTGGAGGCTCTAGTTCGCTCCGGAGTCACTGTTAGAAGTCCGAAAACTCCCGCTTTTTGATGCTGTCCTCACGGAGGCCAATAACGGACTTATTGGTCGGCTGAACCATGCAGAGGCTGCTGCTCCTGAGTTTGGCGTTCAGTCTCCACACCGGTAAGGCTGTATTTAGAATTACTCTCTGTGGTTATGGTGATAACGTGATTTACCAGTTTAAGAATTTACTGTAACATTCTGAAGGCTCGACTGACCTGTTCGTCCTAGAAGGGGGTGGAGAGTCGGTTTGGAGGATGAGGAGGGTATTGGGGGGCATTTTGCATGATTTCACAGCATTCCCATGTAGGCGTCGCAGCGATGGATCACCTTCGGCGCGTGACTCTGCGCGCGCACGCGCGGGCCACCCTGAGCAAGGATGTTAAACTTCATTCTTTTTTTTTTCTAACAAATGTCTCGCGGGGTGTCTCAATTTGCGGTCGACATGGCTGCGTGCGTGCATGCGTGCGTGTGAGCTAAACTGGATTTATATGTCGGCGCGCGGCACCGGCCTAAATGACCTTTGTGCACGTGAGCGAAGGCATCCGCGTGCCGTTTTCCCCAAACGGGCAAGTGGTATAGTGAGGCGGTGAGGACGTGACGGGAATGACAGTGATTGACCAGAGACACAGAGAGGCCCCTGCTAACCAATCTGCCCCCTCCCACATCACACACCCCTTCCCTCCCTCCTCTCGTGGGCTCCTACCTGTGGGCTTTCATTTCACTCTGTGCACAAAGGGGCTGCATGTGTGCACCAGTGCATCTGCCTCGCTCACCCTCCCCTACCCTGCCTCTTGTACCTCCTGCACACAATGGGGCGCCAGGTAGGCTATTTATTGGCTTATGACAATCACAGCTGGAGCCCAGTTGCTAGGAGACAGGAGGCTGAGAGAAGAGGAGAGGATGCTTGTCATTTCCCCCGAGCTACCTGTTTGATTGAGCCACATCTGCATATTTTTGCCTTCTATTATTTTTTTAATTCCGCCTCATTGTGTATACCTCAGGCAGCCGGGAGCGTGCACGCTGACCGGCCCGCCATCATAGGTAGGGTGGAGGGAGTAGGGGGGGTCGTGTTCAGGGGAGGCAAGGTATAGAAAGAGATGATGTCACCGTGTCTGCCAGGCTCTATCTGCTTGGTTCTGCTCGGCACCCAGACGGCAGTCGTGGTTCTGGATAAAGACTCGCATGAGAAGCAGCTTTGAGGAATGGAGTTGGTTTTCATCGACAAAATAAGGTTGTTGGTGGCGTTACGTGTGACACTCTGGCAGCCGCTCCCTCACTTTGTCTGCCGATGGCTCAGCCTCCGTACATGTGCATCCTTTTGTCTCTGTCTCAATGCACCGCCACAACTCCATAATCTGGTTATTACTCCTGTCACACACAGAGGTATTTACCCACGCCGGTTTTCCTCCAGACCAGATTATCGGCAGGCTGATTCTGTTCCGTCTGTGAAGTCCCACACACATGTCCCTGTGTTTTTAGTTCAGGAGCATCTTTTCCTCCAAGCGTTCATCTTCATTAGACCAGTAAAACACTATAACCTGGCCTATAATTTGCACGTACGTAATTGCCCCCCAATGATTGGGTGGTTATTAGCTGAGGCGCTAATTAAAGCTTCAGAATGCTTTGTTTAAAGTCAGTAGCAGAGCTGCAGCCATGCCTACTTCCAGCGTGTCACTGTTCCAGGAGAGACTGACTCAGTATCCCGTCCTTGCATCTAGAAGCCACCCTCGGTGGTAACTCTCAAGCAAGTGCTGCCATTACCACAGCTGTTAAATGTTACTGCATAATCAATCTTTGCAAACTCTCTGCGTTAACTTACTGATGAGCCTCAGGGCCCCAGGGCCCCAGGGCTGGCCTCGGGGCAGCGGTGCACCTGAAGTGCTGACTCGAAGAGAGGCCTGCTCCATACAGGTGAGCCATTTGGCACCCTGTGTGTTCTGGAGTAGACCCCAGAATGATTTTCTTCTGAACGTACTGCGTTACTCCGGTTGGTTGGTTGATCGGATTTAATGGTTTTATTGCACAATGTTAATGAGTCCAACAGGGGCAGTGATAGCTCCAATGAAAAAGAAAATTACAGAAACCTCATAAACAATCTAGTGCATTGTGACACATCAGTTTGGAATCAGCTGATTTGATATTTGCATTTAATTCTAATTTAACTCTTCCTGCCCCCCCTGATTTATATTAGAGATTGTCCCTGAGCGGTGATCAGATGGTAGGAAATTGAAAAATCTGATTATTTCTTTAGGGAACATTGTTGTGCTAAGACCTAACAGGGACTAGTATCTCTCTTCTGTGTAGAAGCTAGCATTGAATGATGAATTAAAGTTAGCTTATTTCAGTATGAATAAGGGTTTTTAAAATGAAGTTGAAGTATAGCACCTTCTAAGAAGTGTAGTCCAGCAATGAGCCATTGTGTTTTTGTGTTAAAATTTTTTAAAAGTTAAAAAAACTCGGAGGCGCACGAGAAGGCGTCATAATTTGGAAATTATAGCATATGAGGAGTGTGTTCAATATATCAACTATAGACCTAGCTTAATACATCTTTACTTTTATTGGTGTATAACAAACCATGTTTAAAATAAAGAAGCAACGGTTAGTCTGGTGGGTGGGCAGTGCATTACCAACTACCCACCCACCACTAACGGTGGATGAAACTGATAGTGGTAAATGTCAGTTATCAGTAGAGGTGTGCCGATCGATCGGCCACCGATCATAATCGGCCGACGGAAAATTTTCGTAAAAAAGCGTATGATCGGTGATTGCTGATCACTGTCTCTTATTGCCAATCACCAAAACCAATCACATTTATCTCACTTCGTAGCCTACGTATGCAGCTTAGCTCCTCTTTCCTTCAAGTCTTCAAGCTGGCAGTGTAAGATGCTTCACACTGCGCAAACGCACAGCAACAAATCCTGTCATGTGGAACTATAACGCTCTGAGAGTGAATGGGGACGTTTGCGTGTTGTGGCGGAAAATTATCTCGGTGGTGAAGCACGTCAAAATGCATCAACACAAAGAATCTAATATGGCATTTAAAAACCAGGCACTTCACAGAGTTTATTGAGGCTGAATGCAGGAAAGAAAAGGACATCTGGAGCGGCCACGTAGCAGGTAAAGCAGCGCACAACTACCAACACTCACCTGGAGTAGCATCACGGTCAGAAAGCTAAACAAATAAACCAAAAAAAAAAAATTCAACTCTTCAAGCTGGCAGTGTAAGATGCTGGTTCTGCTCTCGCTCTTGGACCACTGCTATGCGGTACTGGTAGTAATATTTCACAGACGGAGCGCCGCTCAACCTCCACCAGAGAGTGAACTCTCATACCGAACAGCTGCTAAAAGTTGCAGCATGTAACTTAAAAAAAAAGATTTTAAATATATATTAAAATATGTCTATCATGTCTAAATTCTGTGATTTTATTGCTAGATAATTTTTCCATTTTGCCAGGTAGCATAGTATCATTTATACCTAAACCAAAAAATTAACAGCCATTCCAGGAAATCGGCAAAGATAGGTGAAAGGGAAAGATTGGCCTCATGGATGATTGGTATCGGAATTGGCGGCAAAAAACCTGATCGCTGCATCCCTAGTTATCAGCCATAACAGCAAAAATATTGAATATTGACTATTGGCCCTTTCACATGGGTCCCTCTCTCATGACTTCATTATATATTTCTGATTCTGATTAGACATTGTTTTCACAAATTGCCTTGAAATGGTATTTGTCGCAAATATATGTAAAGAAACAGAGTTGAACTGAAAACTCTAAGTCTTACATTACTGACAGACACAAGTTCTGAATGTTGACAAATAGTTTCTGCAGAGTGAAATATTTGTGGGTTTCTACTTTGGAGGATTTGGTGAATGTTTTCTTAAGACGAAACTTGATTCTTCAAAAAGGAAGACGTTGAAAGCAACAGAAAAGTCATGGAAACAAACAGTCTGACCTCCAGAAAGTCAAACTTGTCTTGATTCTCCAGGTGGATCACCGGTTCCAGAACTATGTCTAGCTTTTTAAGAGCTCGATGCTACGTTCTTTGAGGCTAACAAACCACCTCATGTCGTCATGGCGAACCCCCTCTCCAGATCGGACTCTAAGATGCCTGAACACAGATATTTGGTCTTTGTTTCCAAACCCAGCCAGAGGAATCCCTGCAAGTTAATCAGCGAGTTCGGGAAGCTTTGTTGTTGCTGATGCGTTTGCTTCAAAGCGATGCTTCGGCGTCCCATAATGCTTCTGGGAAAGTGTTGCTAAGGAGAGGGAAAGGCACAGAGGCAGATGTTTCATTATCTGACTGGTGCTTGCAGATAAATTCAATCAGAAGTGTGCATCCTCAGCTGTTAAGTGAATGTTTCACCAGGTTTTAAAAGCCTCCTGTAATGTGATTGTGTTTGATGGCCTGGGGGTTGTGAGGGGGGCAGCAATTTAAGTTATAAAAAGAAAGGGGAATAAAAAAAAAAGCCTGCCCCGAGGTAGAAAGGAAGGCTTTATCTCAAACAACTGGATGTCTGGGTCGTGTTCTGCAGCCAGGAGCCATTTCAGTTGGGCTTTTTTACTGGGGGGGGGCAAAAAGAGGCCATCATGTTGGGCAGGTGGGTGCAGCCCGATCGAGAGTGATTAGACTTTATTCTGTTTGTTTTAGAGATTGCAGTGCTGAGGGGGGCAGAGGAGAGGGGGGTGTAGGTTGTGGTGGATGAAAAGACAAGCAACCCAGGGGAGAGAGAAGGACTGGACGGAGAAAGGGTCCATTACTCAGGCCTGACTGCCCCCTCGGCGGGGACAGAATGTGGTCGGGGGGGGACACTCAGGCCGGGGTTGAACTGTCGTTGGAGGGGCTTGCTGAACTGCTCCCTCCAGCCCCCTTCCTCCGTATCGTCCTTGCTGTGGTTAATCACCTTTAATCGCTCTTAAACTTTCTTCAGCTCTCTCCCAACATGATCCTTTTTTTTCTGCTTACCAAAGTGCATTCTTTCTTCCCCCCGTCCCCTCCTGGACTCTTTTTACCCCCATCCCCTTCCCACCGCCATCAAAACTATTACTGCTTCTCTTTCCATCTCCCCCTTCCTCGCTCTCTCTGACTCTAATAAGTTCCAGATGTGCATTCCTCTGGTCGGCGGAGAGAGAAAGAAGAGGGTGGGTGGGGGGGCGGGGGGGAGTAAGTTGGGGGAGGGGACAGGAGGAGAAGCACATGAATTAAAACTGGGAGCACATGATGAGCAAGAGGAGCCCATGTACTGCCAAACATACTCTAAATGAAATGTGCTGGCTAACACGGAGCGTGTGTGTTTCTTCGTTTGGGCGGGTGGGTGTTCGCCCCGTAATTTGGAAACTTTCTGAGATGTACTCTTCCTCCTTCCCCTCCTCCTCCGCGCCCCCTCCTTCTCCAGGAATGTTGCCGACGCTGATGTCACTCTCGCAGTTAGTGCTCCTCAGCAGGGACACGGGCCTCTGAGGCAGATCAGACTCGCTCCATCCGTCTTCCCCACCCCTCTTCTTTAACTGTAACAACATCAGGGTCAGCGTCCGACCGGAGCACCGCCGCGCTCGCTGTCTTCCACCTTGTGCCCGCGTGCAGAAAACTCCAGCCAACTAATGGCCGAGCCATCCCGTAGCAGCAAAAAGTCGTCAATGTCTTTGAAGTCCGGTCATTAAAACAATGCGGTGCAGATGCGTGGCCCCGCTCAAGGTTCGCAGCTGTCAACTTAATGCTGTAACCTCGAGGCAGAGCTTACTTCAATGCCGTGTACTCACGGTCGGAGATGCAGATCAGACTTGGTCTAATTTCCATTTTTGCAAGTCATCTCGAGTTGATGGAAAAAGTGCCGCAAGGCCACAAAACATTGGGAATCCAGTCTTATTGAAGACTTCAGAACCTGACTGTGGGCCGACTGCCTCCTATTCAGCAGCAGTAATTGACTCTGCATCGGCCTTTATGGAATTTTCACAGTGAAATAACCAGTAGTAAAAAGACCACAATATCGCAATATTTACACAAATACTCTTAACATGATCAACTACCCTTTATTTTTAACAAAAGCAGCCAAAAAATACCATATTTTTATTATTTCAGTTTGTTATTTATAGAGACAGTCACCAGCCACCTACAAATATGTTGTTTACATCATTTACAGTAAAATAATTAAAATTTGTGGGAGACCCCATCTAAAAATGCTTATAACTGCCTATTTTAGTAGTTCAAACTAGGAGTGCCCTGATAAATCAACCAGCCAATAAATCATTCCTGATTTCCTTCATTTTGGGAGATCGGTGCAATACTTGCCTGTAAAACTGATCTTAACAAATGTCACCACACTCTTACCAACTTACCAACTTTGCTGCTACGTTTAGCAACTTTCAAAAAAAAAAATCTGAATAAGTAGATCAGGCTTTTTAAAGATCTGTGATCAGCCAGAAAACTACAATTGGTTCACCCTCCAGTTCAAATGCCAACTACCACATAATTACTCTGCGACTTTTCTGGAGGACCCAAATGAAAGAAATATCAAATTCAGTTTCGGTTTTTTCAACCTGTTCATTGGATTTCAAATTACATTAATTTGGAATCAGTTTTTAAAAGCATTTATTCAATGTAATCAATTTCAGATTCAAACTGCAATTGAAGCTTATTCTATTTCACTTTCTGATTGCACAAAGTTCTGCCTATAATTTGCGATCGAACTGATTACCCTGTGGAGCCCAGACAGTTAATAGGCAGGGGTCCACTGTACTTACTGTAACTTTGATTTTCATACATACAAAGATTTACACATCGTCATAGCTTGCCAACTGTATTTTAAAAACAGCATTACCATAATAGAAGGGATGAACGGCTTTAGTTTCCACATCAACACTGTCTGTGTTTTGTGCTACTACTACTGGTGTACCAATAACTTAATAACTATTTCCGTAATTTTGGGATTTGGCTGATCGGCCGATACTTACATGTGAAGCCAATCTTATCCACTGATTTCGTCTACCTCGGCAAAATCAACCACTCTGTTACTGTGCAGACCTGCCCTCCAGGTCATTTGCAGTAACAATAGTCACTCCACTGTGACTATATTTACTATACTATACTCCCTACTATATTTAACAACATTTCAGAGAAAAAAATCAGCATCGGCCAAAATTGGAATTGGCAGGTTAGGATTGTTAAAGATTGGTAATATGGGATCAGCCAGAAAACTGCAATTGGTGTAGCTCTAAGAACTACATGAAAGACTTGACTCAGGCTCTTACACTCCAAAAGACTGTTGGATTAGAAAACAAATGGTTATTTTGCTAACCACTTATTCTGGGTGAAATATGAACTGATCCAGCCCATGTTCAATGGACACAAAAAGATTGGATTATGAGTTTGACCCAGCACCTCAGGTGGGTCAGGTACTTTAAACCCCAGGCTTAAAGTAAATAATTGTAAAATAATGCAACAGCTAACATTGTTCATTTTGAAAACCCCTTTTAATTCTTCGTCTCAGTCTCTTGAACAAATATAACTTAGTACTGTCTGTCGTCATTTTAGTTTTAGTTGTCTAAATTTATTTAAGTCTTAATTGACAAAAACATGAAATTATGCAAGAATGTCTATTTAAGCCCTTTGCGGCATAGAAGGGAAATCTCCTTTTTACACTTGCCGATTAACATTAATCATTGTCTCATTTTCATAAAACTTATTGTCCTTTAATTTTTGTTAAGATTTAGTCTAGCATTTGAACATTAAAAGGGGTGCTGTGACAGTTTTATTTGATGAAATTAACTCTTGTAACAGAAAACACAAGTTTTCTGTTACAAGGCATCAGTGGCTAATTTTCAGACCTGTGCTGAAAATATGATCAGTTTCTCATATATCGTTCTTGACGATTTCTCAAAATGAAGGAAATGGGAGCCAATCGATGCTAGCCTAGGTTTTGCACCATTTTTTTCCTTGGTATTTCTCAACCTGATTTACTAAATCTGACTTTTTTGTAGGGCGGGGTAAAGTGAAGAAGCTTGAAATAAGAAGTATTCTTTCAGACCAGCAGTTTTCAGCAACGGCTGGGAGAGGGGATTTTTTAAAGGACCCATGTGCACTAGAAATGCACCACATATTCATTTTTGATTTTATGTTTAGGTCTGGCAGGACAATTCTGGTTTGAGCTTATTCATATTTTTCTTATTTACTCACTCAAATAATTAAAAGGAACAAACTTAGCTCATAAAATAGGAAGATGTTTGGCAAGATTCTTGATAGAGATAGTGTTCACGAATTGAAGAGAGGAGAAAAGAAGTTCATCTGTATTTATCCATCAGAGAATAAGTTCCTAACATCTCTCAGATGTTTTGAAAACCCAGAACAAGGTACACAAAAGCTTTGTTTTTTTTTTGTTGTTTTTTTTGTTTTCCAAACTGAAAATAGCGTGAGTTTTTATTTTTGAGGTAATGCTGCACATAAACAAGACACCAAATGGATTTTACAGTATTTACCGTACCAGTCACCAGGGGAAAATTGGAACATTTCCATTACTGAACGGCGCATCCCTAATATTGACTTTTTTTTTTTTTGCCTCTGGGGCCTAATCTTGCAACCATACAAAAGCAGGCATTATTTCTGTATTACAACGTGTTGTCTTCAGATGATGTGAAGAAGTATTTGTGTAGTACCATCTTCCAGTCAGTACCGGACTTACAGGCCACAGAGCTCATCCCAGATTCCTCCAGATGTCTATCATTTTTCAGAACGTACGATCTCGCAACAACCGGAGAGCCGGTGACATTTCCAAGAGGCTTCGCGTGGACGTTCCGCTGCTTCAGGAGGTCAAGGCCCCCAAGCTTTTATGGGATGGGTTTTCTGTGACGGATGACATTGCGAGAAGCTACAGCACATACCAATAAAATTAGATTGCACTGGATTGAATTAAAGCAGACCTCGGACAGTGGTAATTTATGGAGGGGGACACTGCTTGTAAAACAGCCCGGCTTCGTTCCGTCACTGCTGCGCACCACGGGCCTTGTTGTGGATGGAGGGGGCATGTGAAAGCTGAATCAACTCATGATATGGTCGCTCACGTGCTCTCTGGAGGTGTTGGTGGTGGCGATGGAAAGGGGTGGGGGGCAGGGAGAAGGTTGGACTTTTGGAATAGGGTTGCCTGCCACAACCAATGGGGAGCGGCTACTGGGAATTATAGATTCATTATGATATCGATTGTGCCAGTTGAATTCGGTAGCGACTCGTGCGCTGTGAGCTACATGGTGCCCTGCTGCAGAGAGGCAGCAGGATAGGTATTGTATCCTCTTGTTCAGGCTTATCCAGAGGACAGCTATTGTTAGATGTGGTCACCCTTGGTTACAGGAGCGTATTCTTTGTCAATCGCTCAGAGGATTGTAGATTACCGCCGACCGATTGGCGGACTAACTTTCCGCAGATCCAGCATATTAATGCAGCTGTAACATGTCGGATGCCTCGTTTGTGAATTATCATATTACCCACTGCTGATCCCGGGGGTTGCCATAGTCACCGTGTCTATCATTATGTCAGCGGTCCTCACCGGGCTGTAGCCATGGTAACAATGTCTATAACAGAGGTTCCACACAAATAAAGCTCTTCAGACGTGAAATGCTCGCATGAGAGGCGCCCCAGAGAACGGAGGGGCGGCACACTCACGCATTCATAGAAAACTCCACAGCAGCACATGCACTCTGGAGCGCAGGGCACTGAAATGGTCGCAATTATTTCTGTTGTACCCCGTCCTAAATAAGCCCAATACCTCGGAGGTGGGAAAGTAACAAAGGAAGGAGGCAGAGATTGAGGAAGATGGGCAAGAAGGAGTTGGAATGTAGTGTAAAGATGCTAGCCAAGCAAATAGTGGGGAATGGGGAATGAGGGGCCACAAAGGAGAAGAAGAAAGAGAGGTTCCTAACTGCAAGTTGGGGGGAGGGTTGTAAGGTAAGATGACAGAGGAAGGGAGTGAGCAGCCAAACAAAGGCAGGAGTCTTTGAGTCTCGTCTTTGCCCCAGTGTCACCCCCTGCTTGGCCCCCCAACCTCCGGGAGACACCTTTGTGTTCGGCTGATGCTCAGCGGGTCACCTCCCTTTGCTCACTGCCTGTCCCTATAGCGGCGTTACCATGGTGACGGGTTGTTATGACCATCCTCTCAGGCCGCCATGTTGTTGAGGGGAGACAGGCACAGGTGGTAGTTCCCACAGCTGGATAGGAAGATGAGCAGACACTCCCGTTGTGTCTATATCTATATATTTGGGTGGTAAATCAGCTGGTCAGCTGCTGGGACATTAACCGACACTGATGTTGACAGTAAAGTAAATGCTCGGTTTTTATATGATTATAAACCAAAGTTAGCTCTTCCAGAACTCCACAGCACAGCACTGATTGCTATCCAGTTATTAATCGGTTAGTTACAAAAATAGTCAAGAGATCAGGTCTACATGGCTGAGCTTTTCAAGTTGTCATTTTTAGCTAGAGATGCATCCTTTGCTACAAATGATCAGTTTTATTGCATTTTAGGCAATAAAATATTTATTTTCTTACGTGAAAAGGGAATTGAATTATTTGTTTATTTTCACCTTTTTATATTATTGCTAATATTTTATTACATGGCCTAAGTGGTTAAATGAAAAATATGCAGAAAGAGCCCATTTTTTTATCCAATTAATCATCAAAATATTCAAAAGAATAATCAGTTACTAAAATATTCATTACTTGGAGTCCTATTAATAACCAATTTTAATTTCCACCCTGTTGGTAAATATCGGCTGTTGTTACTGACTCAAATTTTCTTATCGGCGCATCCCAGCAGTAATGTGACAATGTGAAACAGTGCAGAAAAAAATGGATTCAATTCCTAGACATGGGAGTTCTGCATTAATTCAAAATTCTCAAAAATGGATTTTAAAACACGTTTTTAAATTATACGTCTTTGTCGCTCCAGTTTATTGCTTTTTCACATCACAAGTCCACTTGGCCTCCATATGGATTTTGAATGATACTTTGATTTTTCTTTTTACTTACAAAGGAGCTAGGCAGCTAAGCTAAACTAATGCTGGTAATTTAAGTTACAGAATGTTATGCATTAACCCACTTTTGTTTTAATATAAACTAATGGGTGTTGATACAGTATGAAACCTTATAAAAATATTTTAAAGAAATGTTCTGTTTGTCTTTAAACAATTTAAACAGAACATCTAGACCGTTTGAATAGAAAAATTGTTTTTGAATCGAAAATCGTTTTGGAGTCAAATCGAATCGCTAGGCACTGAGAGATTAGCATCTGTAGATGTGAATGCTTTTGCCAGCACTCTAAATGCTTAAAATTTTTTTTGTTTGTTTTGTTTGTTTTTTTTTCCAAACCCAAACTTTAGAAATCCCCGTCCTCCTCTCCCTAAAGCATTGTCTCTGCGCTCCGGCCGACAGCTGCAGCATCCGCCAAACCTGGGCAGAGGAGAGACGGCGCCACGTGATTCCTGTGGCTGCAACTTTGTCCTGAAACAATGATGTCATCGTCCATCGCACACCTTCCCCGCCTCTTTGTGTCCCCTCATCGCCGCCTCAGCCAGTCTTTCCGCCACGGCCATAGGCTGCGCATTTATTCGAAGCAGATTGAGTATTAGTGTGAAAAAGAGCAGGGAGGGAGGAACTCTGAGACATGAGCGCTGGCTCAGAGTATTAATTGAATAGGTGGAGGGATGATGAGGTCATTGATTTTCTTTCTTTTTTTTTATTTTTTATTTTTTTTTATTTCTGTCCAAAAAAATGGATGTACCAAACACGGGGGAGGGTTTCATCAGACACACAGATGCACGTCGCGGGTGTGCTCACAGACACGCTTGGACAGAAAACTTTTTTTTCTTTTTTTCGGGCAGTTACTTTACACGTCAGCTGTTGCTATGGTGACGTAAGTCGGCGATCCAGCCGGGCCCGGGGATTGGCTGGAGAGGAGCGAGGGGAGGGGAAGGCGGGTACAGGAGGATACGGGGAGAGGGACCAGACACAAAGATAATTAGATGGATGCATAACGAGTCACACAAACAGCATTTTATTATTTAGGATGTGATTCAATGACAGAAAGCTGAAGTGTGAGCTGTGGCATCACATTGTCCCATATTGCAGGATGAGGTGAAAAAGGTGATAATAAGGCAGAGAGAGATGCGTGGCTGAAAATAGCTTCAAACATCTGCACACACACGCACACACACACTGCAGCCTGGAAAAGTGTTTGACCCCCTGCAGATGTCCTCTGGTTTTGTACAGAAGTAAATACAAAACGCTGACCTTTCCGCATTTAGAAATTATGTTTAAGATATTGTTTTTGTTTTATTTCAGTAACATTTTTTACCTGGCTTTAATGAAAGGTAAACTGACGGATGGATTACTATTGTCCTTCTGGATTTTCAACTTATGCATAAAATTAGGGTACACTGATTGTAGTTTTCTGGTCAGTCACCAATCTTTGATAAGCCAATTCCTATTTTGGTCGATGCCAACTTTTTTTGTCTGAGAAGTTGCAAACAGTGGGGTGATTATTGTTAATGTGCGCATGTGTAGATGTCACTTGCTGGCCGGGTCTGTCAGACAGCCCTCATGGCAGATCAACAGGGCCTTTGTGTAGGTAGATCAGGTTGGTGGATAAAATCGATTTCACACATATCAGCCGATACACAATCTGCCAATACTAAGGAAATTGGAGCTGATTTACCATGTGAAATGGGTTCTTGTGTTTTTTAAAGAGACAGTATTGTGTGTTTTCCAGGGAGATAGTGCAATGTTATAGCATAATCAAGTAACTTGTTACCTTCAGTTGATATAAAAATGCTACTCCTAGGCCTGTCGCGATAAACGATAAATCAATTAATCAATAAATTAAACCGATGGACCTCATTTTAATTATCGGCTTTATCGTCTCTTCTTGCCTTTTTTTCTTTCTGTTGATGACACTGAATAAAAAAAGGCTCAACTCCGGTGCTCTCCAGTAACCCCTCCCTTCCTCATTTCCTTAGTGTAATGTCCAGCGCACACTGCACTAGTTGTCGTCCAATTGTCGGCCCATTTTCAAAACCTGAGAGACACATTAGCCGACAGAAATCCTAGGTACAACGGTTCGATCGGGTTCAGCTGTGTGGTGTCCAGCCACATGGGCACAAAATAATGGCTACAAGTCCAGTTAACTAATTTTAAAATCAGGCATTAATCGATGTTTTACTGCAATCTACCTGCAATGCATGTAGCTAGAGTCAGCGTAAAGTCCTGACCGAATGAAAATCATTAGAACCTATTTATGTCGAAGAACAGCTGAAAAGTCACCGGGTTTATGAACTGCGGTAGCAATTTGGCTCCAACTCCTTCCCTTGTCATTTCTGTATTATTTGCACGAAATGTTGACTAAACATTATTGTTGTTTCCACATGTCATCTCCAATGTCAGCTGTTTGGGATTCCCCTCCGTAATTTCCCCTCAGAAAGCAGGGAGGAGAATCCGCGCTCTCTGATTGGCTACTTGTCACATTCAGCGTTAGGCTCCCAGTCGGAGTTTAGATCGGAGCAGACATGACGATCTAAATCACACTACAGGATGATTGGTTACGAAATCACCAACGACAGTCTTAGAATGGCCAACGATCTTAGATTGTCATAAGGGGAAAATAGGGGCAAAAAATTGTGTAGTGTGAACTATTGTATTAGGTAGTCGGATGTGTTCATCTTCTCTATTTAAATCTAGTGATTACTGAAGGGCAATATAGTATACAGACTTCATAATCTGCACTCTTTTGGTTGAATGCAGTATTTATTTCCACTTTGGCTTTATGTTTAGTTTTTATTCAAGTACGTTTTTTGTTAATGGAGACTGAGAATCCATTTTATTTTTGTTTTTGGTTGTTTAGTTTATTAGTTCCAGTGTTAAGTGTTCTTTTGAAAATAAAGTGTATCTATCTATGGCAGGAAATTGCATGCATTATTAGTCATTTCCATTAAATCAGTGACAAAGTCTTGAAACAATATTATCATTTATTGCAATAATGTTTTAGACAATTAATCGCTCACCAAAATTTGTTATCATGACAGGCCTAGCTACTCCATATATATCAAAGGTGACTTAGAAAAAATTTGACTTCCTAATTTAATGGCTTGATATTGGGCCTCTGCTCTGTCTTAAAGTCTGCCTTCAGGAAGTCATCACAACATAGCTCCTCTATTAACCCTCTAACAACGTTTTTATCAGTGTTGGACTAAGAAGTAGGTCTTATAAATAGCTCAGCAGACGTACAGGTGTTTGCTAATTGCTTCTAGCTAGTCTGAAGGAGCAAAGTGGGGAATCGTGGGGGAAGGCTGCACTGAGAGGCGGAAGCTTGGAAATTGCAGTTTAGAGGAGACCTGCGCCTTGAAGGCGGCGCTAGGCCCACCCAGATGCTTTGAACAGCTGAATGGTTGCCATGGAGATTAACGGATTTCTAAAACATGCGTGAAAGTGTCATGCCGACACTCCAGGTCTGTTTTCGATGAGGGAATAACATTATAACATGATATAAAGATCAAAAAGTAAATTTTACATAATACTGCTCCTTTAATTGGTTGCGGCCGTTGAACTCTCCAGGCCATTGTTGCCTGTCTCTATCTTAGTATTGAGTCATGAACACTAACCTAATGATGCAAGTGAGCCCTGCAGTGGTTTAGATATTACTCTGAGTACGTCTGTGAATCTACAAGATGAAGACTAGTCCATGTTTTCTCCCTTGTGGATGACGGCTCTCATTGAGGTTTGCTGGACGCCCCAAACCTTTCTTTGTAACTGTTTCCATGCTGGTAGACATCGGTGACTTAGTTAGATTTGTTTAGATCGGGGCAGGATGTGTGGATGTCTTTAAGAGTACTTCATGATTTAAACGAGTTCCTGAGTTATAAAAGAAGTAGTCATTAGAAAACCACATTTCGCATTTACCCGCAATATATCTAAACAAATTAAAGCTTCATTACTTTGCCATTAACACATCATCACACAGTGTGCGAGTTGCTGGAGGCCCTTTACTGCTGTGTCTGTTCACATTGTGGCAGCAGAGCTTTTAGTGAGTCACTCGCCTTTGGCATTTGCGTCCGCTTCCACAATCAGAGGTTTGTCTCTCAGGGTCCTCACTCCCAGATTAATCCTAATCCCTTTCAAAACTTTTGACTCGGGTTGTACTTAATCCTCGACGAAACTGAGACGCGTTCCCTGCAGAGCCGGGCGTGCTCTCCGCTGTCTTGGTGTTTCACTCAGGAAACCGCCTGCGCGTGTTGATTGCATGCTTCAGGATTGGCGCGGTCGTGTTTGTGTGTGTGTTGACAGGAAATGGTTAGCCGGCGTGGTGAACGTTAAGCCGTCCCTACTGCCGGTTTGGTGTTTGTATGTGTGTGTGCATGTGGTTGTAGTCTCGGCCCTTTGTGGCCATCTTTGTGTGGACAGGGTGATCAGAGTCCCCCAGTGGCATCACGGGGACGAGCGACTCAAGGAAATCAGGGCACTCTAAATTTGTCGCTGCAGCATAACCCACTTAATGAAAGAATACAAGCTCCCTTGCATGTACTCTCCATCCGACTGCTCACACTGACTGTGTGCGTATTTTTCCTTTCTTAAACACACAGGCACATGCACCCATGTTGACAAGTGTTAACTGGGTAATATGGAAATCAGAAGGCGAAGAGCAGATGTTCAAATGAGTCAATGTTTTCAGTCGTCAAGCCTTTGCATGGGTGTTTTCCTTTGCAGATTGTGTAGCCTCTGCTCAAAAGCGCTCGGTCTAGATTATGTTGTTACGGTTTATGGAGGCAGTTGAAGGAATACCTCCAGCTCCGAGACAGTGGAGGAAAGGATTTGCTTGCCCTTAGGCTGCTGTAGAGGTTGCAAGGTAGTTTAAACCCAGATAAAGCCCCTGTACACTAGACATCTGAGAAAAGACTTTTTAAGCTTTTTATGTAGGTAAATAGCTACTCTAGGCAGATTTATCATGAAATAAAGGGGCAGTCCAAAGAGAATGCATAAAAAATATGTAAGCATTAAAATAAGGGACATTCTATGCTTCTAAAATGTATAAGAAAATGTAATTAATTTGTGGTGGGACAATTAACCTATTATTTGTAGTCAAAAACATGAGGACACTGTCATTCATGGAAGTTTTTTAAAAGGATATTATGGCTTAGTGATACAGTCTGCAAGAAAGGTACACAAAGTTAACATATTGGTAGTAAGGCTTAAATGTATGCCTCACTTGCCAGAGCATTGTGGTAATATTAGATAAACATTGCAGTTATAAACAGCAGTCTGCTATAGGCAATATCTTTTATGTCCTTGGAGGCAACTATTACTTATAACATAAAAACTCTCTATGACTGGTATACAACAACAGAGTAAGGCAAGTTTACTGGGACCAAAACTGTATATCTAAACTGATCAAAACCCCACAAAAAGCAGAAGTTGAGGTTCACAATTACATTCTCAGTTCATATCAATGTCAAACGAAACAAATATCTAACCTGAACAGACATGGTTTTGAGATTAATCCTACGACAAAATATTTTAGTACTTAAATGTTGACTAACCGATGCAGAAGGCAATTGTTTTGCCTTTTTTTTTTAGAACTGTTCATAAGAACTGAGAAGCTGGCAGTCGGCAGTCCCGTCTCTCTGCATCTTCTCTGTGAGTTATTGTTAGCTTTAGCATGTCCAAATATCTGAAATTTATTCATTTTGTCATTTAGGAATGTTTAATTACTTTAATTTCTACTCAACTAAGCCTTTTTATAGCTACTACAGTTTGTATCAGTTACTTATTTGACATTAAGGCCAATCTCTGTTTTCACAGTGTAATGAAGCAGGTAGCGTAGTTAGCAGCTAACGTTTAAGGCTACCACTTAGTCAAGCGTATTGTGTGTATTCTATGAACCATGTGAACTTCTTGAACACATAGTCGAATGTAGCAATTGCATACATTAATCATGATGAATTCCTTCATTTGCTACAAACTGAATGGGTGCCATCACGTTTGATGAGCCAATTGGTCGCCTCGCCCTGTTTCTTATGAACCAGCTAGCTCTGTGCACCCTTGCGACTGTTTCCGCCATCTCTCAACTTTATCATTTTTTGCAGTCTGATATTAATTGAAATTAGACTGCTCGATTTTTTTTTAACTCATTTATGATTTCAGAAATTATTTCTAACTCTAATTCTGATTAATGACTGAGATGTTTGTATTACTTTCTTCACATCCAGAGATGCTCATACAGTGCATGTTCTTAGTATTCTATAGTTTTAGTATGTATAATTGTCTGACTCTGAATAAAGTAACAAAAGTTCTCTAAATTATGCAACACTTTTAATTAACTGTGTTTTTTATTGTTTTGCTTTGGAACAAATACTGGTATAATCACTGTACAGAGTAGGTTTTAACCAGGATCTTTTGTAAAACCATGAATCTGTGCCTAAAGGCAAAAACTAAGGTTTCTAAGTTTCTCCAAAACATGCTGTAAAATCTTGTGAACTCGTTATTGTGTATCATGTCATTGTGTGAGCTGGATAGTCAGTACACTTCTGCTGGAAAATGGTTTTATAAAGAAATCTGTTTTTCTGAATCTTGCTAATTATTTTTCTCAAAATAAACTTTTCCTAAAGATCCCTTGGAAAGGGAAAAGTTCTACTAGCAGGAAATGTACAGATTGTTTTGTACTTTTGAAACCAATGGTTCTGCAATTGCCTTTCATGCGTGACTTAAAGTCCCTGCATAATGACTAGCACTGTGCCTTGTCAGCATATTTAAATATTTCTTGGAAAGACTTTTCCCCTTGGGGGGCCTAGTCTGTATTTTGGAGTCTAAGTAGACACTGCCCACCTTTATGTTGAAATTTTGAAGAAAAAACTTCCAAAAATGTTTTGTCTCATCTTAGACCAGCAGCATTGAAGCATGTAGGTTCACCCTAAGATAAAAATAATTATTAAAAATATATAAATACAAAATTAAGAATAATGTTCTGTACAACAAATACAAGATTACCTCATGTACTCTATTTTTAACCCCTAATGCTGCAATAGTACATCCAGCAGTTGCTTAATAAAGCTTGATAAACAATCCAGAGTAACTTTGTGCTAGAAGCTAGCAAGACCAATGTAACCAAAGGGGTTAGTAACTTGTAATATCACTTGTGTTCAGTTATATAGAATGGTCTTGTGTAATTTAGTTATAGCAAACATCTGATAGTTTGAATATTGTACAAAAATTATTTCCTACTCCTAATTATCTTTAGTCATAGCTTTTTCCAGTGATGCCATTAAAACCTTTGCAAAATTAAGTAAGTTTTTTTTAAATCTTCATTTTCATCAACCTTTGCTAATGTGAAACATCAAAATAAGTTTTAAAAATGCTGATGAAAACAGTTAATTTAAACTAATTATTTGTACAAAGTATACTACCCCTTATGGCTAAATATAAAGTTTTGCTACTTACATGTTACGCTGGAGAAAGTGTTTTACAATTCCTCACCTCTGGTTTGCTACACAACTATCAATCCATACAGTCAAACAAAAACTACGCTAAAAATAAAACCAACCCAGAGGCAAGATGGGAAAAGTAGTTTGAACGGCAAAAGTAGGAATCTCAACAATGACATTTTTAAGCATCATCATAAAAATATATATATATATATATATATATATATATATATATATATATATATGTGTGTGTGTGTGTGCGTGCGTGCGTGCGTGTTTTTAAAATGACAATATTGCACCCAAGTGTTAATTTTTGGGACTTTAAACTGATGTGTAATGAGATAAAATGTTTGCAGTCAAAGTTTCTTTTTTAAATCGCCGTCTGATAGTCATATGGTTTTGTTTTAGAATTCATTAGTTAATCCAGTTAAATTGGGCATTCCTCAGGGAACAAACACAGGCTTTTGTTTTTTTTTTTTGTTTGTTTGTTTTTTTCTTTTGGGAGAGGGGCTGGGGGTGAGTACTGAGTTATTCTAGGTATGCACGCTGCCAGGCTCCATCTGCATCTGATTCCTTTTTCACCGCATATCCTCGCACTTCCCCTTTATCTTCAGAATATTAATGTGCTGCACTGTCAGAAGGCATTGTAAGGATTGCTCCTGAAATCTTTTTGCATGACTGCTTTCTTTTGTTTCATCAGGCTTAGTCTACCTCTACAAATTGTGTTAAATATGACATGATGTGGAGGGGCTTAGGGGAGTTGAAGGGGAAAAAAAAAAAGTGAGTAAATGTAAAAGATAGGGACATGGGGAGGTATACAGTACACGGGCATATGGCAGTTGTTAAAAAAAGACCGCAATGGGAACCTTCAGCGAAGTGCTTTAGGGCTCTGAGAGAGACTTGTGAGGGCATGAGAGACGTAGAGTGAGAGGGAACCAGAAGTGACAAAAAAGTAAAGAGGACAAGTGAGAAATATAAATGGTAAGAAGTGGAGAAAAAAAAGGGAGAGACGGGAAAAAGTGAGAAGAGAGATGGGTGAATGAGGGAGGGAGAAAGTGCTAGAGGGGTGATATTTAATGTGATAAATGAGTTGTGACAGTCCGCCTCTAACCCCCTTCCAACCAGCAAGGAGGAGGACCACAGAAATAGAAAGCATTATGGGTAAAAGGGCATATACACCATTATATATGTATATAGAAAGAAAAACGGTACTGTAGGAATGGAGAGTTTGGAGGGAAATCAGTGCCAGCAGAAGGACATTCATAGGCAGCATTATAGATGGAGAAAGGGAAGGAGGCGAGTGGGGATGCATGCTTATAGCCTGTAGAAGCAGCGAGTGAGGCAAAGCAATTTGGGTAAAGGACACACAACATCATGGAGAGGGAAGAGAAGGAGAAATGCAGAGGAAGGAGGGGAAGGGAGGCAATGCAGCAGTGGGTTAATCATCTACTCTCCGAGTTTCTTAAAAATAACAAGCGGCAGAGGGGGAGAAATGAAAGGCAAAGTGGAAGGAAGGAAAATGTACAGAAACCCCCACCCCAACGCCTGAATGTTTTACGTGTGCCCTGCCTTTAAGGGACAACTAATTACGCCTTGTCATCACATAGCATGGAACGGTAGCGGGGATGTCGGAGGCTGGGCTTTTTCTTGCTTTGTGCTCGTATTAGGTGGTCGTTGGGAGCAATGGCGGCACCGGGCCATCTGCTGTGGTTTGCGGTCTATAGACTGGAAGGCAGAGGGTCCAGAAGACAATGACAGCCACTGTAGTTCGTGTTGGTGGAGTGGAAGCCAGGGAGATGACTCATCGAGAGGAATGAAGAGGGGAGAGACAAGAGAGGGAGGGCTGGCGAGTTTTGACTAGGGGCCGGGGGGGGGGGGGGGGGGAAAAAAGGGGGGGGGGAGGAGGGGGGGCGCCCCCCGGGGGGGGGAGGTTTT
>NW_015112630.1:574903-584208 GCF_001443285.1 Poecilia latipinna
GAGGATGAGGGGGGGGGGGAAGGGAGGGGGGAGGCAGAACCGATTAATTAAGAAGGGTGGGGGGGGGGCGGGGGGGCATAAAAGTTGGGAGCAAGAAGTCGGGAGCCACCCCGATGGCGGAAGATCATTGTTTAATCTCCTCTCAGTGAACTTGAAAAGCCTTCAACCCAACTTCATACTACTTCTTCAACTCTTTTCTGATTTTCTTTCCCTTCATACCTTTGTCTTTTGTCTTGGTTTGTTACCATAGTGCTCGGTTTGTGGCCACAAGCCACAGAGTGATCAAATGTGGTAATGATGTCAATTCAATGCTATTGGGGGAATGCAGATTTGAATGAAATAATTGTCCGATAGCAGACACATCCAATAATAACGCTGGGGTGGTCGTCTGTAAAGTCTCTAACTTTTCTTTCTTTCCACATTTTCCTCCCAACCAGCAGTGAGAACGGCAAGATTCTCTCAGGAGCCGGCAGACCAGTCGGTGGTGCGGGGCCAGAGGGTGATCCTGTCCTGTGTTGTCTTCAACTACTCTGGCATTGTTCAGTGGACCAAAGATGGTCTGGCTCTGGGCATCGGAGAGGACCTTCGTGGTGAGACATCACACCCGCTCCTTAGGTCTTGCCTTCATAACACAAAGACAATTTCTGTTTTCAAACTACTTCTGATTTCTTTTAACTGAATCTACCGAGGCTGCATCAAGTAAGGAACTCTCTTTTAACTCTTGTGCGTGCAAGGACTGAGGCAAACGTAGAGGACTATGGCAAATGATACAAGTTTTACGTGTGTGGGGTCAGTGGGACCCCATTTCGACGTACAAGGGTTAAACTCACTTCCCACACAAAGAGGACCAAACATTTTTCTTCTGCCAAGATTTTGCTGAAAATGAAGGTGACTAAACTTGACACCTTGTTGTAAAGTTCATGGGAACACTTAAGGGAACATTAGACATTCACCTATCAGTGGGACTTTTAACTCTATGACAAAGAGCTCTAAAAGTCTTTGTCAGAGAGGGGTTTCAGTGAGTCCCACGTTTTTCAAAGACAAGAAAAACTTAAGTAAATACAAAGATCTCCCAGTATGGCAGACATTTTAAACCTGTTTTCCAACAGAAATATTATTTTTTTTTAAGGCCCCATCCATACAAAGATTATTTTAAGTGTATCCGCAAAGGTTTTTTGCAGAAACACCTAACACCTAATAGGCATTGGCAGGTTGCTCCAGAGTCTAGGAGCCGCTGCCCCAAAAGTTACCTGGTAACCTGACCTTAGTGTCTTGACTGGGTTATAAAAATTCAGCCATTGAACTGAGGTATTGGGGTGATTTAAAAACCAATAACATTTTCAAATCAACCTTCTAGTCCACCAGTAGCCAGTGAAGCAAAGTCAGTACGAGTGATATGTGGTGACGCTTTCGCTTACCAGTGAGAAGACAGACTACTGTGTTCTACACTAATTACAGACAACATATTATCCATCCATTTTCAAGATTATAAGTGTGGCAAGGGCAAACAGAAAAATCTTAGTTTTGTTATTATTAAGTTGTAAAAAACGGCTGGTTATCCAGGATTTAATCTCCTTCAAACAGTCAGTGATTTTACGTAACACCTGCAGAATCCTGTGGTCAGCAGTATCAGTGGCAGCAGTCAGGTCAAGGAGAACGACTTCACATTACTTTCATTACTTAATTTTACAATTGTCTTCAGTAAAGAAACAGATATGGCTTTAGAAAACAGAAATCGCAGCAAGATAGTTTGGTTGCTCACCGTGTCAAGTTTAGAACTGAAGTACAGTTAAGCTAGTTTTCACATTACTTTCAGACACAGATTCTGAACCTAAATTAAAAAGAACAAAGAAACCAGCATGTGACAGAACTTGTGTCTGGATCACTGTTGTCCTGTGCATCACAACTAACTCACTGATAGTTACCCTTTCATTACCTGAAAGAGTGCCTTTCAACAACATGCTATACTAATGTCAACAATTTGCCTAGCTAAGCTATTAACTTAAAGCCTCATGCTAAGAAGTTGATTTACACCAACTCAAGTCCACTGTGAAAACCCCTGACCACGAAGGTATTAGTAGGAAAGAAAAAGAGGGAAAATATGTACAAATTCATCTTCTGCTTCTAATTCCAAAAATGAAAGAGCAAGTCTTTTCTACAACTGATGAATTGCTTTGTGGAAAAAAAATCATCCCACTAGGAATACATTTTCCAAGACTGTGGTTTCTTGTTTTATCTGACTAGCATTCCCCAACACTTAAATATTCGTTGTGCTTTTCCGGTGCAGGAATGTCACCCAGAAGAATTTTTCCAAGTACTTAAAGTCAGATTCCAGAGATGGAACTTCACTCTTTTACTTACTCTGTATACCTTGAAATCTCAAAGAAGGGAAAACTAGCTGCATTTTGTGAAACGGTTCCCTGCCAAAACTAAAGAAATGCAAGAGATTATGAGCTAACTTTAATTAACTGCTGTTTTCCTAAATTCTTTATTGTGAGAGATCATCAGATTACTCCTCGTTTCAATTTTCAAATATGAAACTGAAATCTAATTTTGTACAAATACAAGATCACTAATGTTTAAAATATAATACCTTTAGTTACAAAGGTCAGTTTTCAACTTTGGTTAGCTCATTAAGTGGAACAGCTGAAATCTTTTTACTTTGGGCTTTTTTACAATCCAAGTCTTCAAGGTTGCCTGTCAGTGTGTCCTCCAGTCACAGTGCCTAGTCATGTTTAAACCACAAACATCTGGGTTTTATGAGGGATTTATTTACAGATAAAAACCTAATACCCTCCTTCACTCTGGTATTCCAGAGTAAAATGCAGTGGGAACAAATACTGTCAGACGTCATCTTACTAATAAATGATTGTAAATCCAGGTGTCCTGTGAAGTCTTCAGAGGTTTTCTTTTGTAGGTTAGTTCATCTTTTAAAAATGGAAAGAATATGACACAACTGCAAGCTGACCAAAGCATGGGTGTCTACTTAAACTTGGTCATCAGTAGATTCTTGATCAAAGAAACAGACCAGATGGCCACTGTAACTCTGTAGAAGCTGCAGAGACACATAGCTCAGGTGAAATAATCTATTAACAGAACAATAATTAGGCATATGTTCCATAATTTGGTCCTTTAGAAACAACAGCAACAAAAAGCCAATATTGAAAGAATGGCATACATTCTCCTGATTGTAGTTTGCTACAAGTCACATGGGGCACACAGGAAATGTTGAAGAAAATGGCCAGGAGGCAATTCAGACTGAATCATTTGAGTCTCTTGCTGCAACTAAAGGTCCTCACATACTTAGGCATATTTCACTCCTCAGAGGTCTGCGCGAATTTTAGGTGAACTCAAAGCAGACACCTGCCATATACATCCGTGCTTTGGTACATTCTTACAACCTCATAAGCAGTATAGCACAGAAAACTCTTTGCCACCAGGTGGTCTGACCTCCACTAGTAGGCAAGGAGGGGTGAAATGTCTAGCCCAAGAACACAATGACTGAGACTAACAAAGCAGGAATTCGAAAGAGGAACCCACTGGTTACAGGACAAACTTCTACCTTCTTAGCCACTGTGCAGGGTTCAGCCTAAACAGTCTAGCAAGTTTTGTGTTCGACACAAGCAACAATATTTTCCGTCCCCTAATCAATGGACGGTGTTAGCTGTACCCTAACCAAACCATTGTTTTGGTATGTACTTGCAACTGAAAAGGGCCCTAGAATGGTGAATGGTACAATTGAAACAGAAAATAGTGTCCCTAACCGCATTGGTACATTGCTGTATCACTCAATGGAATCAGGGTATAAATGACAATCTGGCAAAAGGTTCTCCATCCAAGTTGACTGTGGATCAATTATTTTGCAAAGAAGAATGACTAAAACTTTCAGTTATTCTGTTCAAAGCTAGTAGAGACACATCCCAAAGGACTACTATTGGCGCTGAAGGCAGTTATAGTAGTGACTCAAATATGTGCTTCACCTTTTATACAGTAAAGAAAGGAAATAGTACCTATTCCATTTCAAAACAATGAACCCGATGGAGCATTAAGGATCTGAGATGTTTTATGATAGATCAGTTATTGTAGCATCTTCAACATTATGTTGTTACTAGTGTTAAACATGTGAAGCATAGGAAGCACTGCCAGATATAAGAGAGGCCACATTAACTTTAGGTTAGGATAGTGAGACACTTCTTTTTTTTCTCCCACAGCAGATGATACCCCCTGTCACATCCTATTGTTCCAAAATGTGCACATCCTTAGCTGGATGCTAAATTTACCCAGCCTCAGTGTTAACGTTGGGTGGGAATTTTCTCCATTGCCTCCGGCGCTGTTCTCAGTCCGTCAGCTCAGCTGAGCAGCATCACGCTGTCATCGCCTCTGTCAAAGCAGGCCGCCTCCACTGCCGCTGCCCACCGAGGGGGAGCTAGCTAATAACCGGCTAACGTCCGGTATGCGTTCAGGGCGGCATACGTCAGCTAACTCATGGAACACCGCAGCTGTTTCTCTCTCTACAGTGATTTTCCACTTTGATTTCTGTAGGACTTGGACCAAACTCCAGCAGAGTGATTCATCTGAGTTACAACACTGGTTCCAACTGAAAGAGGAGGAGGGTGGATGAGTTGCGCAGTTACAGATCAAAACATGTGGCCAGATGTGTAACTGATTATCCCACTGTTAGTGATATGCGGTTGCTGTGTGTTTGTTGGTGTTGTCTCCATGTCCGCTGCAGTTTTTCCTTCTCCACATCACCTCATCGCAGTGGAACACCGCAAGGCGACTATTTGGGACTTTCTCCTCTGTCAGGCTATTCCTGTGTGACCTCCTCCTCTCAGATCCCCTGTTCCTCCCTGTCCCCGCTGCTCTCCTTCACTCATCTGCCTTTGTTGCACTGAGCCCTCTCTGATTCTTCTTTTAACTCGTCCGTCCCGTCACTCATCAGCCTCGCTCCTAATTCCTGCCCTCCTCCTCCTTACCCCTCCTTTTCTCTGTTTTCTATCACTTCGTCGCATCATTACTGTAACGGCTGAAGGCTTCGAGGCAGAGCTTTGCGGAAACAAGTGAACAAACACATGCCCTCTGTCCCTTCCACACGCTCCTACACATGCGACACCCTGCATGCAAATGCGTGTGGAAGAAAGGTGGCCAGAGTCGAGGAGAAGGGAGGTCAGTCGGGCAAAACTGCAACGGTGGGGTTCGTGCGGCGATGCAAACAAACACATCCTGCACCATGGAATGAAGTCGATTTAGGTCCTCTAAAACACTCCTGTCATCATGCATTCAACCCCACCCCCCCCCAAACCCTTTCTACTCATGTGATGCCAGAGGAGTGCAAGGACGCCACCTAATGGCGAGAATGCATACTGGCTGCACAGCTGGAGCTGGGTTGGGGGAAGGGAAGATCTGGATAGATTTCTGTCTGAGTGAAACTCTGGTGGCTTTTAGGCTGAGGCTACAAGAGACTGACTTTTATCAGCGGCCATTGAAATTTTTTTACATTTATTTAACCTTTATTTAATCAAGGTATGTTTCTTGAGAAGAAATTATCACTTTCAACAACAACCTGTTCAGAAAACATTGAAACATCGTTTGATAGAAAATTGTACAGCAGAAAAAAATAAAGATTAGCACTGTCAAATCAGTTTAAACAAATTTAATCAGATTATCAATATGCCTAACTCTGTAAGTTTGAAATATAAATGTTGCCCATATCAGCCCCTGATATGGGCGACTGAATGCACGTTTTCGAAACATGCTTAGGAAAATGTTTTATTGCCTCAAACCAAGCATGTCTGAAGATTCTTAGTTTTCAAAGTTTTTATTTGGAGGAAGTCACATTGTTTTAAACGGTAATTTAGAAAAGTCCCTCTCCATTCATTTCCTATGGGACTTGTGCCATGAGGCGACAGTCATTCAACCAGCTGACTGGCGTAAGTCATGCATGGGACATTTTGAACTCAGAGAAGTAGATGTGAACACATGGGCTAGCGACGCATCACACGAAAGTTTAAAAAAGTGGCTGGATATAACGTTAACCTCTGTGTTTTCTTCCTACAAGTTGTCTCTTGTTAAAATCTTGGTGGCTGTGTGTTTGTGTGTGCTACAGCTTGGCCCCGGTACCGTGTGCTGCGGGTCCAGGAGCTGGGTCAGTACAACTTGGAGATCCTGTCGGCCGACCTGTCTGACGACGCCCTGTACGAGTGCCAGGCCCCCGACGCCGCTCTGAGGTCCAGAAGGGCCAAACTCACCGTCCTGAGTGCGTTTCCGCTTCTGGCGTCTTCTGGAGACAACTCTCCACACTTGGTTTGTGTTTCTAAAGTCTTTCCCTCCATTCCAGTCCCTCCAGATGACCCGGTAATCGATGGAGGACCGGAGGTGCTGCTGAACGCGGGGGAGTCCTACAACCTGACGTGCGTGTCTCGTGGAGCTAAACCGCCTTCAGTGGTTGAGTGGATGAAAGATGGGCTGCCGATAGAGGGCGCTGTCAGTACCACTGTGAGTTTCATCAGGCTCTTTAAGGGTGCAAGAGAAATCTTACAACCACTAAAATCTCCACTCCATTTTTGTTTATGTTTTGTGAAGAAAGAAGGTGTGCTCAGTGTCTTCTTTGTGGGTTTTTGCCATTTGCTTTAGGGGTTCATAGTGTAGCGCTAACTTGGGACCTTAAAGGTGTTTTCCCACCTGATAGTCTACTTTGTCAAACAAACCAAACTCTTTGAGCAGCCTGTTCCCCTCCTTGCCTGCGGCGGTGCTGCACCATGAACCACTGAAAGAAACAACACAAAACCCTCTGAACAAGACATGAGTGCAACTTCCTTCTCCGCAAAATGCAAACAAAAATGGAGTGGCGTCAGATTTTAACGTTTGTAGGATTTGTCTTTTGTCTCTTTTGTCTTTGTGGCAAAAGAGAAATCAGGACAGTCCTCCTGGTAGCACGACACTCACATGTATATTTTGGTTACCAGAATACTTTGCATTCTGATATTTACCCAGAATGCCCAGGGTTGTAGTGCATTTCCTGTTTTTGGAGCGGTCTCCGCTTTGTTTGACAACACACATTCAAACCACACCAGGGTTCACTTCAACCAAACTCGGTCTGAGGTTTGTAGGCTCACCAGAGTGTATCCGAATTCGTTTGTGCATTCACAACTCCCCAACAAGGCAGACTTTCTAGGTAAATGAACTGGAGTTTGACTAAAGTGGATTAAACAGGTCTGGTGTGAGGGCTCAGTTGGACTCAGGAATGTGGTCAAGCATTCTCTAGGTGTTTTCACTGGGTGTCTGCTCTCCAGGAGGTGCTTTCAGACAGGAAGAGGGTGACCACGCGGAGCCACCTTCCCGTCCACCCCATTGACACTGACACTGGAAGGAACTACAGTTGTGTGGCCACCAACCAGGCCGCTCCCTCTGGCAAGAGCACAACCGTCACCCTTAATGTGCACCGTAAGTCCTGCTGCTGTCACCACCAGGCAGCAAATTGAAATAAATCCAAAAGTATTCATACTTCTTGAATTTTCTCACATCGTCACACGTCATAGGCACTAATTTCACTACTTTGACTGAAGACTGTTTCTGTGTGACATCATCACTGCTGACCCACCTCTTTGGCTTTTGCTTTTCCACTTTAAATCTCTGCCTGGATATATTGCTGGAAATCATCTGGGATTTGGGGTTGTAGCTTTTAAGATGCTATCTAATCAGCCAATCCCAACTGTAAAGACTACTCCTTGTTGCCACGGTGACACGTCATAATTACTGTCTGAACTTTGGAAAAAAAGTACAAGCAAAAACTCTTCCAGCTGCACTGCATCCAATAGCAGAGGTCTCAATTATCCAAACATGTAATGCCTCAACTAAAAAACTATGAAAAATCCAGAACTAAAACAAATTAGGACTAACTAATCCAACATGCTGCCACCATGGCAACTAGACCAAGCAGAACGGGTCAAGCAGCATAACGTTAAGTAAAGTGTGTAACATCTGCCACCAGATGAAGGACTTTAAGGATGTTAGTAACTAATGCATGAAAAAGCATCTTGCATCAGATAATCCTCTGAACTGCCATGCAGCTGTAGACTCCATGTCCCAAGAGTATCTGTTCTTCGTTTCAGATCCACCAACAGTGACCCTGTCCATCGAACCGCGCTCTGTCCTAGAAGGGGACCGAGTCACCTTCACCTGCCAGGCTCATGCCAACCCTCCTATTATGGGCTACAGGTCTGCTTCAGCCTCTTTCCTTTGCAACACAAGCTAATGCAGCTGAGCCCATAATTATTCAGACACATGGAAGATTTCCATTTAAACCTACTTTGTTTGAATCAAGAAGTTGGTTTCTAATGTCAGCAATTAACTTTTTGGCATCACGACAATCAAACTCTGCCTGTAACTGCTGAGAAGCTTTTTTACTCTCTGTGTAAACAAGAACATCATTTAAAAGTAAAATACAACAATTGAAACCAGAAGTTTACATGCACTGAGGCAACTTTTTTTCTCACTGTCTGAATTTCAATCCAACCGAGCTTCTCTTGTTTCATGTCAGTTGGAATTACCAAAATTATTTCTGCTTGCTAAATTCTACAACAATGAGAAAAATAATATGTTAAATCTATTTATAAATGTCTTCTAAATCAGAAGTTTACATTCAGAAGTAATGGGTGGAAAACCAATAAATTTCTTATAGGTTAACCAATAGGTTAATTAACACACTTTAGCTAATTAGAGACTCACCTGTGGATGTATTGTAAGGCTGTGAGAAGTTTCTCTAAGGAAACCTAATATGTTTGACCCAAGACATGCAACTCAAAGACAAAGCTACTAAATACTGAGGAAATGTATGTAAACTTCTGGTGTTGAAGACATTAACAAATAAATCTGACTTATTGTAGCATTTAGCAAATATAAATAATTTTTGATAAGTTTTGTCTGGTGTAACTTCAGACAATGAGAAAAGAAGGTGGATGTGTCTTCTTATCCAGTTTATGTAAACCTCTGGTTTCAACTGTGCTATAGTGACCAACTACTGAACAGATGAAATCGGTGAAAATGGACAGAGATTCCTCTATATGTATCAAATCAATCAATCAAATTTTATTTGTATAGCACATTTCAGCAGCAAGGCATTTCAAAGTGCTTTACATCATTAAACACAAAAACACAGTCATGTAACACTGAATAAACAATCAAAAACATTAAATTTCCCACCGATTCAAAGTTCTGTCCTTCAAATCGGCAGAAAAAAAACAGCCGCGGGGGATAGACTCCAACCCGCAACCCTTTTAAAACAACGGGGGGACTCTAAACCTGCA
>NW_015112630.1:588180-610711 GCF_001443285.1 Poecilia latipinna
GGTTCGGAGTCACCTGGTGACATCGTAATGTAGAGCTGTGTATCATCCGCGTTGTTATGGTAGCTAATCTTATTTCCTGTTATAACCTGAGCTGGTGGGAGCACATAAATATTGAATAGGAGGGGTCCTAGGATTGAACCTTGGGGTACCCCACTCCAAGTGTCACCAGGTTTTCTTGGGATTGCAAACATGACTGACTCCATTTACTGCCTCATCTCCAACAATAAGCACTTTTGGCATACCTTTCGTTTTCCTGGTGGTCACTTTGTCCTTTGGAGCTTTAGCGGGTGGATGTGTTGGTCTTGCCTCATTGTTGATGTTTGAAGGTGAGGTTTCACTCAGAGGCTCAGGCTGAAGTGCAGAAAATCTGTTTTTCAGTGGGATTCCCACGGAGTCAGAATGTTTTGAGGCTTGGGCTGGTCGCTTTGTCCTTGGGAGCGGGGATGGTGGAGATGTTTTGGTTCCAGCTGCTTGTTCACTTTTACTTGGTGGAGCAGGAGTTGAATACAGGAATAAAATTAAAGGACATTTTTCACGGGAAAATGATCAAAATTCAGATTTTGAAGTGAAGATAAAATGTCTCAGGAAAACAGTGAACTGGAATATGTTGTTTTCCAGTTTATGTTGTTTTTGTTTGTTTAGAAAATTTGTGAGTTTCTTTGGAAACGTTGCCTGTAAACTGTTATCTTGATGTAAAACCAGTGTGTGTTTGTGTGAACGGCAGGTGGGCTAAAGGCGGCGTGGTGCTGCAGGGCGCCAGGGAGAGCGTGTTCACCACCAAGGCCGACCACTCCTTCTTCACCGAGCCCGTCTCCTGCTTGGTCTTCAACGCAGTGGGGAAGACCAACGTCAGCATCCTGGTTGATGTTCACTGTGAGTCACGCCGCACTCACCTCACCGTGACAGCTGCTGGAGCTCACAGACATAATAATTGTCCCTATTTCTTCCTCCAGTCGGTCCCATCCTGCTGGTGGAGCCACAGCCCAAAACAGTCGATGTGGACTCTGATGTCACCCTCAACTGCAAATGGGCCGGAAACCCTCCACTCACCCTCACCTGGTTCAAGAAAGGATCCAACATGGTAAAAACTAAACTCAAGCTTTTTGAATTCTTAGTCTGCCCCCGACAGAGACATTAATATTCATAATGTGTATTTAGGATAACCAGGTTTTCTCAAGTTCCTTTAAAAAAAATCTTGTTTTAAAAACACCCCATTTCAAATATTTGACTGCCAGTTTGATTTAATTGATTTTAGACCCACATACTTCTGTAGATGCTATTCAAGGCTTACAATCTTCCCTGTTTTTCCTGTAAATGTAGCTATGGTCACAAAATAAAACTGGCCAAACAGTTTCATTTTAGTTCTGTCAGACCACAGGATATATCCCCAACAATGAAGGTCTTTGTCCCTCTGGACGTCTGCAAACTGCAATTTGGCTCTTTATGTTTCTATTGGATGATGGTTGGACATCCCCATCATGTCTGTATTTGCGTATAAATGTTTGAACAGATGAATTAGGCACCTCCAGAAATCTGGAGACGGTAAACTTTTGATTTTTAAGACATGAACAAATAAATCCCTCACTTGTTTTTTCTCTTTATTATTGTGGCATTTAGCAAACAGAAATAATTTGGGTAATTTTGATCATTCTAACTGACCTAAAGCAAAATAAGTGTTTTTTGTGGGGGAAAAAAGGTGGATGTGTCATTTTTATAGTTTTATAGGTCGGTTTATTTGATTGAAGCATTTACTGAACAATTTAGGATGGAATTAAGATGCATTTACCTTCTGGCTTTAATTGGACCTGCATCCAGGACCAGAACTGGATAAAAGCCAGAAAACCCTCCTCACATCAGAGCCACTAAATATGTCCCGACTCGGCTCACGCCCACGCCTGTATAATCAGGTGTTTCTCTCTCTGGGTGGTTTCCTATGTAACCATCATTTTCCTCGCTTCATTTTCTGATGGATGTGGTTGCTAGGCAACTATAAAACCCTTGTGACGGGTTAAGAACTGCAGCGGGAGTTTACATTGTCAGTCATATTGGGTCAGAGTAGTAGATCACGGCGACTCTTTAAAGTGAGTAAAGCATGCGGAGAACGCGATGCGGACCGTTCCTTCACTCTGCTGTTCGCTCTGTTTACATTCGTTGCTCTTTTGTTGCCTCCCCCACAGGTTCTGAGCAACAGCAACCAACTGTATCTGAAGTCAGTGACCCAGGCGGACGCTGGCCAGTATGTGTGCAAGGCCATCGTTCCGCGGATCGGCGTAGGAGAGACCGAGGTCACGCTCACAGTCAACGGTCTGAAAAAAACTTTTTAGTTCACACCTTAAGGCTGCAGTGTGCAACCTTTATTTAACCAATATGTAAAACAATATTTGTTGTTCTACAACAAATATTGTTTTACATATTTGTTGAAAATATCATCATATCGTGACAGTATGGCGTATGAGACAGATAATCTGTGAAAAAAAGGAATTGAACTCCTGTGCCTTCTTCCAGTGCGAACTAGAAAGAGCCAATCAGAGCCAGGAGGTGAGTCTTAGTGCTGTCAATCACTTCATGTACATGCTGCTCTGTTAGGTTACAACTTCTTCCTGACAGTAGAACCTGTCATGAATACTAACTAGTTAACATAGCCAACATGATGGTAGACAAACAGTTTTACCGGGCCGGTAAGTTGCTTCTACCCCATTAGCACATTTAGTGGCACGTACATGAAGTTAATTGACAGCGCTAAGGCTCTCCTGGTTGTTTTCTTCAGACAACAATAGTAGTTCAGGCAGGAGATGGAGGAGGTAATTCTTTTCCCTGATTATCTGTCTCATAACACACTGTTACAACATGGTGACAGTTCTAACAAATATTTAAAGAACATACTTTTTATAAAAGTTACATCCTGTGGGTTTAAAAGCAAACTTTTTTTCAGTTACTGGAGAGTAAAAACAGTAAAAATAAGATGGAATCACCCCCTGCACTTGATGAGTCTGTGGTCTGTGTGTGTTCACAGGTCCACCCATCATCTCCAGTGAGCCTGTGCAGTACGCTGTGAGGGGGGAGAGAGGAGGCGTGAAATGCTACATAGCCAGTACACCCCCTCCAGATAAGATCGTAAGTAAAAAGCACCTAATAGAATAGTTTACACCATTTGATCCCTTTCACATTTCATACAGGCCTAAACAAAGTAGTTCATTATTATGTGAAAGGGACCTGATACATTATCTATTGAGATTCTCAGTTGGACTTACACTGAGGCTTTGATCTTAACCTCTGCCCTGACTTCAACTCCTCTACCGCCTCTTCCTGGTTTTCTTCCATCATTGTCCTTCATTGAGCTTCATTCATCCTTCCTAACCAGCTTCTGTGCTACGGAAGAGCATCCCCACAGCATGATGCTAGCAGCATCGTGTTCCACCAAGGGGGTGCAGTGTTAGCTTTCTTACACACATAGCATTTTGTATGTAGGCCAGGAAAGACAAATTTGGCCTAATCTGACCAGATGACCTTTCACGTGTCTGCTGTGTCTCCTTTGTGACTTTGCCTGTAAACAGGCTTTGTATGGCTTTCTTTAGAAGTGGGCACACTTCTGCTAATGCGCTAATAGCAGAGCTAATTTTTTGTTTAGCACTTCAATGCTTTTGCTAACTCATGAAAGAGTTTAGTGCTCTTAGCTTCCCCTTGGTCATTTTTTTTCCATACGAATTCTAAGTCACTAGTTTATTTGTCTGTTTTGTAAACTTTCAGTCAAGTAAAGTTTGACATCTGTATTGAAGTTTTAGTTATCGACCATTAAGAATTAATTATGTATTTAGATGTTTATATTGATGCGCTTATCCTGAAGTGCGTGAAGACTGTTTAAGCAGCAGTTCTGTTTTCTTTCTTGATGTTTTTACCTCAATAACTTTATTTCAAACAAGAATCATACATAAACAAAATAAATCATCAACAGTAGAGAACCAGATCTAAATATAAATACAATACCTATGGGTAGAATAAAACATGTAAATTATAATGTCAAAATTAAATTTGAGCTCTATGGTGGATTCTGTCTGTAGATATATGAAGGGAAGGCATAATTTGAAATGAAATTACTGCCTTAGTGCTTTAGAATTAGCTTCTGCTAAATATCATATATCATGTTGGTGAAATGGTTTAGCCTTAGCTTCTGCTAAATATTGTGTTGGTGTAATGCTTTTGCGTTTATTCTTCAAAATATCATACTGTAGTGTAGCTATAGTGGTTTAGAGTGAGTTAGTTACTTACTTAGTTTAGAAGTTTAGAATTTCTCCTTCACACTTGTGTGCCGCTTTGTTTTGGTCTGTCCCATAAACTCTCAATAAATTACCCTGAACTTTATCTTTGTAAGGTGACTGCGTGTGAAAGGGTTCAAGACTTTTGCGAGACACTTTAGCAAACAGTATGGAGCACCTTCAGTTGAAACTTTCAAATCTCAGCGACGCATCAATTATTGAGCTGGGAACAACGACAGACAAGGAAAGGCTTTGGCCACAAAGAGCACATGGTTGTAGCTTTTAGGCTCACAGCAGTTGGGATTAGACTGCTTCCTGTCCCTTCCTAAATGACTCGCTGGCTGCTTTTAGCCCCTTTTCTTTTTTTTTTTTTTGTTTTTTTTTTTTGAGTGGTGACTCAGCCTGGAACCCTCTCTCAGTGCGTTCCTCCATCCCAGCACACAAACAAAGCAACTCTAAGTCAGTCCGCTTTTAGTTCTGCGTCAGTGAGCAGGCCGGATGCGGCGCGGAGCTCCGCAGCCGCCTCGGCTCCGTGACTGATCCGTCCTGACTTGTGGCGCCGCGCTCCCTAATGTGACCGAGGGAGTTGGGGGACAGAAAGACATTTATAAAAGATGAAGGACTGGAGAGGAGCAGTTGTCCCTGTAAACGCCACAGCCAGGAGGTTCCGCTCCCCCCCCTGCTCTGCCCCTCTCCAATAAGTGGGCACATTATAGAAACATGTGGGCTTATGCATAATTAACTGAGCCTAGTACAGTATTTGAGTGCTGAATAATACAGCTGCTTTTAGTGGCTCTAAAGGTGGAGAATGAGCAATGTTCTTGCCAGCTCAGTCACCCACTGTGATGCTGCGCTTCAGCTTGCAGAAACATGAACACTGCTGCCGCTCGCATGAGAGCCTGTTAAAGTTTCTGTTGGAGGGAGACGGATGCATGCGGCCGCCGCTGATTACATCAGGCAGCGGACACAACAGAAGAAGGATTTAAGGTTTTTCTTACCAATTCAACTTTAAACGCTTGCTGCACTAGATCGGGTTGCTTTCTGTTACACACACGAACGTTAAAGGGACATCCATCCATCCATTTTCTTTACACCCTTGTCCATAGTGGGGTCGGGAGGACTGCTGGTGCCTATCGTTAAAGGGACAGTATCATGTAAAATCAACTTTTTTGAACTTTATATCCAAAAAATACCTGGAGTGTTGTCTTGATTCTTTCATTCATGTTAGGAAAATCCTTTGATCTCCCGTGGCAACATTCAGCTGTGCGAAACGCCTGGGTGGACCTCGGTATGCCTTGGAGACGCAGCTCCTCCTCAGAGCTGCAGCCCTCCACTGCGCTCCTTCAGACTAGCCAGCAGCAATTAGCAAACACCTGGTGGAACTGCACATCTGCTGAGCTCATTATTTGAGCTACATCTCAGTGAAACACTAGTAATAACGTTATTTAAGGGTTAATACAGAAGCCATGCCGTGATGACTTCCTGAAGGCGGAGTTTCAGACAGAGTAGGAGTTTTTAAAGAGACAGAGGCCCAATTTTGCATGTTTACCACTGAGCGGTCAATTTCTCTGAAATCCCTCGATACATTTGATTGCTGCAGGTTGCAGGTCCAGTTGATGTATGCATACTTCAGCAAGTACCGCCTTTGCTCATACAGCGCCCTACTCCTCAGAAAGAGCCTCACACTTTAAGATCGGCACAATGCTGACGGCAAATGTCTTTTTTTCTGGCACTTGCCAAATCCAGGCAGGATAAAGGCTTACAAATACTCTGATAAGGTACCTCAAAGGGGTTTGAGTTGCATATAACATGAATTCGCTCCAACTGAATCTGAATGCCTCTCTTTGATTGAGTCTCATCAGGCCGTCGTTCTGTGTGTGCGCTGCAGGTGTGGGCGTGGAAGGAGAATGTGTGGGAGAAGGAGAAGGGCACGCTGCTGGAGAGGTACACAGTGGAGCAGAGCAAGCCAGCTGCTGAGGGCGGCGGCGTCCTCTCCACCCTCACCATCAACAACGTGATGGAGTCGGACTTCCTGTCCACCTACAACTGCACGGCCTGGAACGCGTTTGGCCCAGGCACCATGATCATTACGCTGGAGGAGAATGGTGAGCTAGAAACACACACTCTGTGTTGTTTGAGTGAGTAGTTACACCCTGATTGTACTCCTAACCTGTGGTGTGTGTGTGTGTGTGTGTGTGTATTTCCCCCCCATTACACACAGAGGAGTTTCCAGTGGGGATAGTAGCTGGCAGCACAGTGTGCTCCACCATTGTCCTCCTCATCTTCCTGCTCATCCTCGTTCTCGTCTTCTACCGGCAGAGAAAAGGCAGTGAGTCATGCTCTCTGTGAGGTCAAAGGGCGTCCACTCCTCCTCCGGTGTGGGGATGTTGGCTCTCTTTGAGTTCCCGCAGCTCATGAAAACACCTCGACTCCACAGGGGTGTGTCCGGCCTGTTTTTCACTCAGTGTGTTTGCGCTCACAGGCCGGCGCGGTGTCACGCTGGGTAAGCCCGACATCAAGGTGGAGACCATCACCAAGGAGACCCACAGCCTGGAGGAGGACTCCGGCAGCGTGTCCACGGCCTCGCGCATGGTCAAGGCCATGTACTCGGTGAGCGGCAGGCAGCGGGGCGTCTGTGTTTGGGTTGGGATCTGTTTCCGCAGCCCGTAGCTGTAGAATAACTCCCTGACTCCCTGCAGTCTAACCACGCTGTACCTTTTTAACTGAAAACAAACACCAACCTACTCTTCACTCACTCCTTTTTAACTCCTCTTTCTCTTTTTCTCTCATACTCTGTTTCCTCCTTCCCGCTCCTGTTTTCTGTTCTGGCTCCTCTCCTTTTTGTTTGTTCTGTTGTTTGACGGTTTAGTTTCTCCCTTCTGTGTCCTTCTCTCCCTCTAATCAGCCTTTTAAAGATGACATAGAGCTCAAGTCGGACCTGCGCAGCGACACCCTGGACACCCGTCAGGAGTACGACCTAAAGGTGAGCTGCCTTTCTGTAAAACTCCTCAGCCTTTTATTTGGACTGAAGTTGATATGGAGTTGACATATATCATTTGTCACATTTTTCAAATTATTATTTCAATTATTAGGGCAAAGGAGCAAAACTACCCCATGTGGCTGTTGTGACTGAATGTTCTTCTCTTTGTGCGGAAAATGTTTTGTGTCTTGTTAAATCCTGATACACTTGAAGTAATATGTACTTTGTCAACTAGAGGAGCTGTTGTCAGTCAGTTGTGTATAATGTAATAGCAACACAGAGAGCAAGAAGAAAGAAGAATACGAGTGGATTTTAGTTCCTGTGTTATTTTTGCTTTGCTGTGTGGCATCGAGCTTAATTAATAAACCCACATCTCCAGGTTTCATTTTGGAATTGTTCTCCTCTGGATGGCAAGTAAAACAATTGTCTTTGTCCTCCTGCGTTGTGTGTATGCGCAACATTTCTGGATATAAACAACAACATTCAACATGTCTACAGGCTTTTTTGAGTCCAGAAATGGACCACTGTAAAAAATATAAAAATCAGAAAGTTCCATTTTTGTCTGGAGGATAAAGGCCAGGTGCTCTAGCACCCTGACAGTGGCAGGTTACAGGTTCGTTGTCGTGCTGCAGCTGCTGCAGAACCTCTAGCTAGCGTGACATGCAGAAGTTTGACTCAGTCCATGTTCGCCATTTCTGGTTTTCATGTATTTACTGTTAACTTTGTCTGGAGGCTTTTTGCTTTGTCACATAGAGCCAGCTCAGTTCAGATTATGCTTTTTCTTTACAAATGCAATCATCAGTTGAAATCTGGTTGTTATATTTACTCAACTTATCTTTATCTGATATTCAAATTTGTTGGATAAATTTACGTGACCAGACTGTAATACTCTTCCACTTTGGTTTGTGATAAAGCACTTTGAACCACCAAGCTGCCAAAATGTTTCTCACAACCCCCCTTCCCATTCTAAGAATAATCTGTGAGGGCAAAGGAAGGCAGACCCCTGAAGCTGAAGTGTTGCCTCAGATCATAGGGAAGAAATGCAGACTGGAATCCACCCCAGGACTAGTTTGGTTAGATCACTCTGACGTACTTCTTCTTTTCTTCTTTTTCCCATCCACTGCCTGAAGCACTATACAATGACACAAAGTTAGAGGGAGGGAAGACGCCTGAAATAGATTGGCACAATGCTGCCAGAGTAAGACAACAGATAAGCAAATTACCAAGTTGTAGCCGCAGGCCTAAAAATTATTCCACAGAATCTTGGAATAAAGCTTTCAAGATCCATTGAAAGGCTTATTTTCAGCCTTAAAGCAGAGGATTACTTTCACAGCAACGGAGAGGTCCACGTGTTTTCTCATACAATTGTTTGTATGAGAAAAGCTGTCAAGGATATTGTGATCTCTACAAAGCAACATAAAGCCAAATTCCAAAAAAAGCACGGACACCCGGGCTGTCCTCCGCAGAGAATGTAAATAGTCTTTTTAACGGTGGTGGGCACACTTCTGCTAATTCACTAATAAAAGAGCTCATTTTGCTAATTTTGAAAGTGTTGTAGCACAATTAGAGCCCCCTAAATTATTTTTCCAGTTAGATTCTAAAGTCCAGGCTATAGGGCATTCTGGTTTTGTGTTGTTTCCTTCAGTGGTTCTTGCTGCAGCGCCACCACAGGTGAGGAGTGGAACAGGTTTCTCAAAGGGTTTGGTTGGTTTGACTCAGAGCAGAGACAAAGAGAAGCACAGCAGCTGGAATTGTAACAAATATTTCAGTTTTACACTCCAATCAGGTGTTTTCACAACTGATAGTAAAGTGTGAAAACACTGTGCTATAGTACGGTGTACAATCAGGTGTGAAAACACACTTACACTCAGCATTTATTTGAAATCATCTTAATCGTTCTTCCATCTGTTTCCACCTGCCTTTGCAGGACCCCACTAACGGATACTACAACGTGCGAGCTTCCACCCAGGACGAAGTCCACCCTGGGTCCCGTTCCACCTTGCACTACTCCGACTACCGCTCCCCTGCAGGAACGCCAGGGGGTGCGGCCTCTATCAGTAGCAGCACAGGGGGCTCTGGAGCCACCGCCAGCGGAGGAGCCCCCGTCCCCCCGGGTCCTCTCACCTCGCCCGGACGCCCGCAAGCCTGCTACGACCCCCGGCCGCCTTCCAGACTGTCTCACATCAGCTACGCCCAGTTCAACACATTCACCCGCGGGGGCCAAAGCCAGCAGCCCCCCGCCAACCCCACCCCAGCGGCCACTGACTTTCCTGGTGACTGTAGCCTCCTGGACTCCACTTCTCAGCTGGCCTACGACAACTATGGCTACCCTTCACACTACCAGACCTATCGCATGGGCTTCGCACCTTCCAGCCTGGCCCCTCTGGAGGCCGGCCCCTCCTATGAGATGTATGGGGTGGGGTCCGGGGTGCCAAGCCCGGGGGTTGGGGTCAGCTCCAGTGGCCCAGCTCCCTCCGGATCAGAGACCGGGTTGGGGAAATACGGCAGCTCCACCCGCTTCTCGTACACCTCGCAGCACTCTGACTACTCTCACAGCCGACACACACAGCGGATGCAGACTCACGTGTGAGAGCGAGACACCGGACCCCTCCTCCCCCCTCCCACCCTCACAGTGTTAGCGGAGCATAAAGAGGCATCTTATAAATAGAGTCGCACCGAAAAACACACACATACATCCATAAATGTACATGTCCTGCTGGACACAAACACACATAGACACATGCGTGCGCACACACACACACACACACACACACACACACACACACACACACACACACACACACACACACACAGGCACAAATCCTGAAACCATGCCCAAGAGAGAGAGAGACAGAGAGGGAGTGAACACAGGGTGAAAATGAAAGATGTTTTAAAGAGACAGGGACGGGAAACTGATTTCCCTCACTCCCGACGTTCGTAGACGGTAGCTCTGTGAGAGCGGACAGCGCAAGTCACAATCAGGCCAAGAGAGGACGAGAACTTGCAGATCCAAGGAGCCCCCACCCCACCCGGCCTCCGTTCCAAACTGACGTAAAGCTGAGGGGGAGAAACCTCGGCCAGTGGGAACCACGTCTGGCCGCCATTTTTAATTTTCTTTTAGCTGGTTGTCTTATTCAGTGATCATAGAGCACATAAACAGTAGTGTCCCAGAGAGCCCGTGTGTACAGTGCGGTCGGGCCCTGTTGGAGGGTAGTGGGGGGAGGGAGGGTGGTCGTCCATCATGTTGCACTTCGTCCACTGTATTCATCCTCTTAACTATATCTCTGTTGTGTCTTCTGTTTATTTGCACACCAGACTAGAGCTTTGTATTCTATTTTTTAAACATTACAGAATTATTTTTGTCAGCGTAAAACATGTATGTTAATCGTGTACGATGTTACGGACCAAATGGCGGATCCCGAGGGAAGAGCTGCCCCAGCGGCTAGAACCTGAACCCCCCCACCCCACTCTCCCATTGTTAAAAAAAAAAAAAAAAAGGAAAACCTTGTGCCAAACGTTCGTGTTCCTCAGGACCACGTGTATGCAGTAGACGCTCCTCCTGATGGTGGAGACATCGCTGTTTTTTTTTTTTTTTTTAACCATAAAGCCTGGCGTAGACAGGGGGATGATGGGGTCTGGAGTGGCCTTATGGGGGAGCATGTCATGCATTTTCCATTTTTGAATCATTCCTCATTGTTTGCCAAATCTGGCCGAAGGAGAACGGTTTTAATGAAGGCTTGTCCGCAGTATTGACATGTATTAAAGCGTGTGAGCGCGAGAGTGAGTGTGTGTGTGTGTGTGTGTGGTTGGGGGTTGGGGTTGCACACTTCCATTTGTACAGTGTGTTTGTATAGAAGCATGAGTGAGTGTGTGTGTGTGTGTTTCAGTATACGTCCATATCATTTCTCACCAAGCCGTTCCAGTACTTTTATACCTCTGGTAGGACTGTATCCTGTATTATCGTGTCTTTGAATTTAGGAGAATCCAATGTTTATCTTATCGTACTGTTGGTAGCAGAAGACAGCTGTTCAAAAAGATGTACGACAAACATTATCAAACTCTCATTTTTTAATTTCATTATCCTCGATATTTTTTAAAAATGGTATGTAATTATTTTTCCACAGTATTACATAAATAAAAGCACTGTTTTTTAAGAAAGTCTTGTGTGGTTTTTTTTTTTGGTCTCCTTTCATGTTCAAAAAGGAGAGAAAAATAACTGAGTCTAAAAGACTCACTCTTAAATCTGCAGCATATGAATAAAATATTTGAGTAGTGGCTTGCTTTTTTGTATTAAAATGTTCAACATGTTTGCAACAAATATTTATACATATATAATTTCTGAAAGTAACGTTTAACCATTAATATTTTTAATAGATTAGTGGTTTTATTATGAAGTGATGAAGCTGAATATGACATTCTATACAAATCCAGGTACAAGATTATGATGTGTGTGTCAATACTTTTCATTGTAGTTGGCAAAAATCACATGTGGTATACTCCAAGGTTTAAACCTGATGACTGAATCAACTCAAACGTTGAGCAGATGCATAGAAGAAATTGATTCATGGATGTACTATAACTTGCTCCACTAAGTAGAAACAAAACTGAAGTAAGAATTTTTGGACCTAAAGGAGAACCATCAAGAGTCAGCACACAGCTTCAGTTATTACAACTAGAAACTAATGGTCAGAACAATGTAGTGTTATAAATCACATTGGAGTGATTTATAATGCCACTGCAATGTTTTTTAGTTTTTTTTCCCTGATATTTAATGTTTTTGTCTGCTTTTAACCAGTTCTCGCCTTGCACATAAAACTGATGTGCAAACACTTTTTATGCAGAACAAATACATGTGTTTATATAATGACAGTGGCTTTTGTCGGAGACTTTACAGAATTTCGAATTATTTTCAATAAAATCTTAAAAATTTTAGGTCGTTATTGAGCAGATAAAATAATTTTAAAAAAATCACAATTTTGCCCCTTACCGCAAAATAGTTTGGACACCACTGTCTTAAATAATGTTGAAGTAGCAATGTATTATTTACGCCGACAGGCGGCGGTAACGCTCTAAACCCCTTGCTGAAGTCTCGGAAACAACTAAAGAAGAGAGCTGGGTAGTTGTTTAACAGCCAAGATGGCGGCGACGATGTTGAGGTCGCTCTCCAGGCTGGGAGGACGTCCTTCAAATAATGTACTACTCAACAAGAGCTTATTGAGCCCTGGCTGTTCGCTACTGCAGAACAGGTATGATGAGAAGGAAACACCGGGATATGTGAGCTTTGTTCCGCTGCTTCTATACACAAACTAAGAGGCTAATGCTAACATTATGCTAACAAGGTTTTTCTGTAAAAACAAAAAAACCTGTCAAATCCACACTCACTCTGAACGATAAATACGCGTTTAAGCAAGGTATTATAACAGCAACACATACATGCACGGGGGAATTAAAGCTTAGCTGTCGGAATGTTCTACTGTTTATTTCAGACTGCATTTTCCTTCTAAGTGTTTCTTTCTAGCTTCTGTAATTATGCAACTATCCCCTCAGTGTTAATATTAGTCAGTAGAATAAGAATGTCCCTGCCTTGCTTTGGTTTGAGTATATAGTCAAGGCGAGATAAACTCATTACTCAGGACTTAACATCTTATGTCACCATATTATATGACGTACAATGAAAACTGCTGTGGTTTAATTAAATATTGTGGTTAAATTTTATGTTTATATTTATATCTATATCTATACAAGATAGATATAGATATATCTTGACATTACCTTGACCATTCGTATTTCCACCCTGCGCTGCTGGATAGAAATGTTGGGGTAGACTAAATCCTGGAACACAGTGCTTTAAACAGTATGCTGATATTGGGTCGATAAAATCCAATACAATTTTTTTTAACTTGTCTGATTGATTTACGATATCAATATTGGATCAGGACGACTCTAATTACAGCATCACCACCTCAAAACAAACAAAAAACGTGAAAATATTAACTTTTCTTACACTGTTTTTCCCAATTTTGGAGCTTGAACCCTTTTATTTAGTCTTGCAGTGCTATTGAATAGAAAATTAGCATGTGCTACCCCCATGTTACAGCCCTTCCTCACAGCATCTCAAACTTCCACAACATGAAAAATATTGGCTGAGCAAGATCTCTGTGACTCACTGCACTAGATTAAATTAAAAAATAATACAACTAATAACAATTAATAAAGGGTAAAATATCCTTTGAAATGTTTTGGGTGATTATTACAATGTCTCGAGAATGTGTATTTTTTTAAACATCTGAAATATAGCATGTTATTAATTATATTTGTTACTACAAAATGTTCACAAAACCTTACAAATAAATAAATAAATAAATAAATATGAAAACACCCTATATTCATCTTGGCATGCGGGTGCCCCTAGGTTCCATGTTGGGGCTCCTCTTGCTTTTACTTGGCATTGAGAAAACCTGTTCCATTTGGGTTCCAGGCAGAAGCAATGGCAGCCAGATGTGGAGTGGATGGATCAGTATGGGGGGGTGGTGATGTATCCCACCGAATTTAACAAGAACTGGAAAGTTCCCCCATGGAACGGTACGAAGCAGCCCGCCTTTTTGTCGCCTGCTCTTCTCCTCCTCTACATCAGTCCTGAACCGTTTCCCTCGTCTCCTTCCAGACAAAGATCCCCCCGCAGAGAAGGACGTGTCCAACCTGACCATCAACTTCGGGCCCCAGCACCCGGCCGCTCACGGCGTGCTGCGCCTGGTGATGGAGCTGAGCGGAGAGTCGGTGAAGAAGTGCGACCCACACATCGGCCTGCTTCATCGCGGCACTGAAAAGCTCATCGAGTACAAAACCTACCTGCAGGTACGGACCAACAGGCATAACGCTTTAGGGGTTTTTGTTTCTGACGGCGTACGTTTCTAACGTGAAAAACACAAACAAAGGGTTATTTCTCTGACATTTAGATCAATATTTCCTAGTGATTTCTTCCCTTGTCCATCAGGCTCTGCCATACTTTGACCGTCTGGATTATGTTTCGATGATGTGCAACGAGCAGTGCTACTCTCTGGCTGTGGAGAAGCTGCTGAACATCCAGGCTCCGCCTCGGGCCCAGTGGATCAGAGGTGCTCTTTTTATCTGTTCACGCCCAATGCATGAATGTCAAATTGTGCTACTATGCGGTCAATGGAAACTTAGTTAGCGTTAAACTCGGAACAACGATCATCTTTTAAGCTTTGATGATTTTATTAATTTGTCTTTTATTAAACGGACTCTTAAGTGTGTTGATAACTTTGTTCCGGTTGTGATTAATCAAGCGGGTCCGTTCCAATCTGTTGTGTTTGCAGTTCTGTACGGAGAGCTGACTCGGATCCTGAACCACATCATGGCCATCACCACGCACGCGCTGGACATCGGCGCCATGACGCCCTTTTTCTGGATGTTTGAGGAGAGAGAGAAGGTCAGCAACATGCCTGGCTCTGTCGCGCTGTGTTAATGCAACAAGACGGCCTCGCCTGGATTGGTAATGAACCTGAAAACATGCTTGTCCTCTCCCAGATGTTTGAGTTTTACGAGCGAGTGTCTGGAGCCAGGATGCACGCAGCGTACGTCAGACCAGGCGGCGTTCATCAGGTGTGGACTGGACCCTCGTTTCTTTCTCTAGAGTCAGTGATGCATCATAACAAAGCTGGGCTCATGGGGTTTGTGTGTTGCAGGATTTACCCCTTGGCCTCATGGATGACATCTATGAGTGGGGCAAGAATTTCTCCCTGAGGATTGATGAAGTGGAAGAGGTAACCCAAATCTGAACAAGTAAATGTTGATTATCAGCTGTAGAGCAGAGAGAACTGACCGCAGGGCCATGTTGGCTTCTGTCTGCCCAGATGTTGACCAACAATCGGATCTGGAAGAACCGTACTGTGAACATCGGGGTGGTCAGCCATGAGGACGCCCTCAACTACGGCTTCAGGTAAGCCTCTGATTAAAGTTGGGACTCTGCAGCTCTATGGGTGGCTGACGTCTTTATGTCACATCTTTACCAGCGGAGTGATGCTGCGTGGGTCGGGAATCAAGTGGGACCTGAGGAAGTCCCAGTCGTATGACAAATACGACGAAGTGGAGTTTGATGTTCCAATTGGATCCAACGGAGATTGCTACGACAGGTAAAGAACGACTCTATGCTGGTTTATGTCGGCTTGTTTTCAGTTTAATTCAAAAACATTTGATTTATCCCAAAGGGAAATGAAACGTTGTCGAAACTCGTACCTTCAATGGTGACGCAGCGAATCTAAAGATGAAGACTTTCCAGGCAGCACCATCACTGCTAATCCACCTTGTTTACTTTTTCTGCTCCTTTCTCTGATTAGAAATTCAGGCATAGAGATGTTGGAGTAGGGCATCTGAACCTTTATCCATTCTGATCGATGATTTGAACTTCCTCCTTCTCTTTGGAGTTTTCATAGTTCAGACATTATTTGAGCTTTTTAGATGCTTATCAGCCCCTCCAAGTTGAAAAAGCAACACTTTGTTGCCATGGTTATGCATTTTAACCACATGTTGAAACAAAAATAGTAAAAGCAAAACATCTTCTAGCTGCACAGCATCCAAAACCAGAGGAACTAATCATCGAAAAACCAGAAAAATGATGAGCTAAAGTCTAGAAAAAGAAAAAGAACACCATTCTAGAACTTTCTTCTTTTCTGTTTCTGCTTGGATTAGTTGTGTCGTGGTGAAATAGAACTCTTAAGTTCTCTTCAGTTATTGGGAGGATAAATTGATGTGGAGAGAAATATTACTCGTTATAAACTCCTGAATTTTTTTTCTATGCGTTTTTGTGTGTGTGTGTGCAGGTATCTGTGCCGGGTGGAGGAGATGAGGCAGTCCCTCAGAATCATACTGCAGGCCCTCAACAAGATGCCAGAGGGGGAGATAAAGGTGGATGACGCCAAGGTGGCTCCACCTAAGAGGTCTGAGATGAAGGTAGGTGGAGCGGATGGATCTGTTTGGATTCCTGATCCGAGTTCTGATCAGTTTTGCTGATAAACTCACTTTAATAAGCAGAACGAAGCTTCAGGGATGTAACTCTGTTTGTGTTTTTCCCCCTGTTCCTCTCAGATGTCCATGGAGTCTCTGATCCATCATTTCAAGCTCTACACTGAGGGCTACCAGGTGCCCCCAGGGGCCACATACACGGCTGTGGAGGCTCCAAAGGTGAGGCCCCTCATGCTGGGTCACGTTTAGGTTGTGTTTTATTTCACTTTTTCTTGATTTTCTAAGTCCTAAACCAACATTCTCCATGGTAATTATGATGATTTTACTCACCATAGCTGATTAAGACTGAAACGCTTTACTCAGGTTTTGGTTTCCCAAGGTGCATTTCGTTTGTCCTTTGGAATATTTCAGAGAATATTCCAAAATATTCCTGGAAATCATTCCAGGAATATCTTGAAGTTGCATTCCACGGAAAAATCCCTAAATACTGAACCATGAACAGAGTGAATAGTGGTTTACTGTGGACTGATTTACTCTTAACTTTGTTTAGTAGCAAAAACCCAATAAAGTGCTAATATTAGTCAGCATTTATGTTTTTAGAGAGAGTCTACAGTCTTCATTAATTATACTATCTTGAAATATTTTTTAAATACCGACACATATGATTGATAACTATTAATAATTGGTCTCTAGTTGGTAATGGAACTGCTCAAATACACACTCAGTGTGTTTAACTGTAAAGTTTGTGGCTGCTGTTACTGTCCTCCATCACTGCTTGTTCACACTCCTTTGACTGTGAGTTCTCAAGTTAACACCACAAAACACATATTTTATTGGAATTTTATGTGATAAAGCAATAGATGGTGTGTGATTATTATGAAGTGAAAGTAAATGAATGGTTTTAAAAACTGTTAAGTCTGAAAAGTGTGGCGTGCCTGTGTATTCAATCCTGAATCAGCATTTTTTTTACCCTAGTTTTGTGAATAGTAGCTATGCATACAAACATAACACTAGATTTGATGAAGAGATTATGTGAAGAGGAGTTTTCAAATGGTTTGGACTTTGACTGAACCATTCTAACACACAAATGTGGTCTGATCTCAAAGTGCTGTGATAAATTGGAAAAAAAAAAAAAATTTGAGAAATCTGCGATCAGTCAATTTCCCAAAATCGTTTCATTGCTGACAAAAAATACCTGCATGTGAAACTGATCTTATCCCAAATCAGACCTTTTAAAGATCAGAACACTGCAATCGGTGCTCTGCTGGTTTGTTCTGAACCGTTGTTTAGTAACTCTGGTTGAATTTCCATAGAAACCACATTACACTTAATAATTTACTCTTCCTTTTCTGTTTTTTTTTCTATAACTCTATTCAATATTGAACCTGTCAGTAGTTCAATACTGACAGGTATTGAACTACTGGTTAGAATGTCAGCACAGATGACATTCTAACCACAGTTTATTTCCAACCGGTGCGGTGTATCAACTGTGTGTGTTTGTGTATGTGTGTGTTGCAGGGGGAGTTTGGTGTATATCTAGTATCAGACGGTTCCAGCAGGCCGTATCGCTGTAAGATCAAAGCTCCAGGATTCGCTCACTTGGTGCGTACAGCATTATGCAGAATCAAATAATAACGCCTCCTGATCAATAATTTAGAATATTTAACCGCTTGTCCTCCAGGCTGCTTCCAACTCCTGACTTTTCCCCAAATGTTTTTGAATCACTTTTAGCTGACGGCTACATGAAGCAGCTTAGCACGTTTAACTGGTGGCTTTTAGGGCAAAACTGTCTTTTCAACTGGATAAACAAACTATTAGTGCAGTTAGTGGAGAGACTCCAGGCTGTTTAGTCATGAATAATAATAAAATAAAAAAAAGAAGTTGTTAAAGCTGCTCTGGAGGCGTAGAGGGCGCTGTTGGTGCAGATATTAACTTGTGTTTCTGTCTAGGCCGGTCTGGATAAAATGGCCCAAGGTCACATGTTGGCAGACGTGGTGGCCATTATCGGTGAGAACCGGGTTGTTTTCATCGTTAGAAAAGCAGAAGCGGTCATAAAGTTCCACCTCGCTCAGCCTCATCTCTCTCTGTCTCTGTTTTCTCCCCTCAGGAACTCAGGACATCGTGTTCGGGGAGGTTGACCGTTAACGCTGCTGATGCACAATGTGCTTCTTGTTTTCTGTTGGATCCAGTCACCATCCAATCACACATGTATAATACTTAAATCTACTTAATAAACCTTTTATCTCCTCGTTCTTCCTGTCTGAACATCGCTTCGTTTCCTCACACTTCAGAGTTTAGATTATGTCAAACCCAACAGCCTCAGCTGGTGCCTCTTTTCCTCTGGGTTGGTGTTTTCTAGCTGGGGTGGGTAGGGGAGGGGGGGGAGTGGTCTGATGAGATCTGAGAGAAATGGACTTCGAGCTCAGACCACAACTTCCCCTCGTAGCTGTGAGGTACGCAACACCCGAGTGCCGAGACAGACAGAGGAAAGCATCGCCCAGCGTCTGCTGTTGCTGCTGCTGCTGCTCCAGTTCGTGTTTCAGCCACGTTTCAGCCCGTCACCATGGGAGCGAGGGCCGGGAGTCGGTTGCTGGCCGCCGTCCCTCTCTGGATGTGTTTCGGCAGAGCCGGTGAGTTCGGAGCACTGACCTCTTTGATGTGTGTGTGTGTTAGATTGAGCGACTGAGTTCTGGTTAACCAGACAGGAAAACACATCAGACAGAAACAAACTCCAGAAGCAGATCACATATTTTATTTTATTTTATTTTATTTTATTTTGTTATTTTTTTAAGTTTGTGTTTAGTTTATGCTGGCAGATAATCTGAGGTTCTGGCGACATTCGGCCCCGTTGCGCTCGGTGGATGCAACGGACTCAGTTCCTGTGAAAAGGGAAACTAATGGTGCTGACTGTAAACCAGCAGAAAAAAACCCCATCACAGCTTGACTCGTTCATTTTATCCACATCCTGACAGATTATTAATCTCATCTCACTGCATATTTATCTCCACATTTGTCATTTATTGGGATTAAAAAGCTCAACTTGTTCTGTTTGTGTTAGTTTTCGAGAAGCAAAACCAATAAACCAAGAACAAAATAAAAACCAAAACTGATCAGTATCTTATGTTTCAACATGTTTATAGTCGGCCACAAACACTGGAAGAAAACATGAAATGTGTCGATTTTATTTGTGATAAAACCATTAAATATAAAGTAAGTGTAGTTTGAAATATCAGTTATCTTGTCAGATTTTCACATTTCTGCACTTCCTGCATGTTTCCTCATGATGGTGAAGTAAAATGTCGGCGGATCGATAAGATTAGTTGTATAGTTATAAAATGGTTCCTCAGGCGCAGTAAATAATCTGTATGTTAGATGTGTTTAGATTTTATTGCAGACTTTAAGTCCAGATCACATTAAAAAAAAAAAAATCAATAAAATAAGAGAATGAAAAGTACATAAAACGGCCTCTAACCTCTCAGAAATGGATTTTTTTTAAATTATTCCAAACCACAGCTCTTGGTGGCCTATTTTTATTTATTTATTTATTTTTAATTGCTCTACGCCACGATGAGAGACAAACTCCTCTCTAACGCATTATAACATCTTTTCAAAATTGAAATCATGTGTTGAGTTATGTTTTTTATGCCATTTACCCGTTTTTCTGGTCTGATCAAAACCAAAACGCTAACACTCTGCTTCGTGGTAACAGTTGTGAATTTGTTGGGATGTGTGTTCAGGTATTACACACATTAATGCAGGGCTATTTTAGGTGTTGGTTGTTTACTCTGAAGGAAGCGATGTTGGAAAAGGAAGGGCGATATCGCCACAGAGAGATCAGCAGTGCTGATGGAGCGGCTTCACGTCACTGAAGCCGACATTGGTCTAATCTGCTCCGTCACCAAACGCAGCTCCATCCTGATGGCTGTAGCTGTGTCTGAAAGCAAGAGGAGTGCGACTGGAAGTGAGTCACTTGTGGACGTCCATCATATGACCTAAGGCTGTAGGGAAGTGCTCCACTTCCTGGATTTCAACAGAGAAGAAAGAAAGTGGGAAGGAAGCAGCAGAGCGTCTCATACTGTAGCTTCTGGATTAATTAAAAAAAAAAAAAAAAACAGACCTTAGCTGTGAGGTGGATGAATTGCCACTTTAGTTCAGTCAGGAAGGATGCCATGTTTTCTGTTATTTTAGTATTTATGAAGTGTTAAACTGAGGATGTTCAGCTCAGAACTGTGAGGTTTTATTTGGCCCATCAGAACTTCAGAAGCTCATCTCACACTGAATATATAAAGGAAGCAGAAGGTTTATTTAAAGTAAATATTCTGTGGAAAGAGGCGACATTCTCACTGCCACCGAGTTAAATGAGAAGATGGCGGATGGACGTAAAAACCTGTTACCATTTCAGCTGAAATTCATAGTACTGTCAGTACGCGCTTCAGAAAACATTTTCAGTAACGCAACAGCCACAGCAAAGTGTTCTAATATGGTTCTGACTATTACCGTTAGCATAAGAATTGTAAAAATGAAATTTTTCCATTTAAAATATTTAAGCAATGGTATCTAAAACAATATCTATGTTGTAGATATAGTCTGTGACGATATGTCACAGGTATCGTCACAGGACAATATCGAAAACATTGATATCAGATCAGTTCAATCTGGTCAATTTTGCTCAGTTCAGATATTTTGACAAATTTTCAGTCCAACTAATCATTGTTGTACTTTAGGTATATTTAAACAGTACATTCTGTTACATTGCCAACAGCAATATTTTATTGCTATTTTGGGAATTTGAAATATTTAAACATTTATTTTTCATTTGGGTTTTGTTGTGGTTTTTCCCCCTTATCTTTAACAAGCATTAAAAAAAATAATAAAAAAACGATGAGATCCCCTGAAGGATTTCTAACTATTTTCACAGCAAAATTTTGTCTGTCTACATGCAGTCCTATTCAATAAATTAGAATATTATTGAAAAGTTCCTTTATTTCCAGGACTAGACTGATGGTTAAAGGCCTTAACTTCTGTTCATTCTGCTGACAGTCGATGAAAACACAACATTTAATACTAAAATATTATTTCAATGAAAAACATTTTCAATATAGAAATGTGGGCTTAATGAAAAGTTTGTTTAATATCTGCTTAAGGTTCTTTTTAGAAGCTACTGACAAACGAGCCTCATTGGAAAGCAAATTAAAATTGTTGAAATATGACTCTATACATTGCCAATTTTTTATCAACAGAAAAGTGAGCACACTTTTCTGTCAACAATCCCATCTACGACAGCAGTGAGCCTCAAAGACACACTCACACGGCGTGTGTGTATATATATATATATATATATATATATATATATATATGTGTGTGTGTGTATATGTATGAATGGTTCAGACCGCAGTAAATAGAGTCAATCAGCCAGTGATTGAAATAGACCAGTTTTCCCAGCAGCGGTTCTGGTTGATGATCGGAAAATCGCTCCACAAAGAAAACCAGAGATTGTGGGCCGATCGGTTAATCTCCTACATTAGATCATTTTCCAGTATAAGTACTCTGCATTCTTGTTCAATACTTAATAATTATTTGGAAACTCAACTAAGATTAAAATTAGTTTTTGTTAAAAAGCAAATCTAAGAGTTTAGTAGAATTAAAAGCATTTTTATTTTACTGTCTGCATAGATAACTGACATACATGGTTATTATGGATTTAATGCAGAAACACGTATTCAGGAGAATATATCTAACGTCATATTCTCATATAACTCTTTCCTGTCAATTCACTATCAAATAAAGGCCACTAGAGCCAATAAATCCTTTAAAAAAAAAAAGGAAGTAGAAGGTTTCTGTGTTATAGAGAAAAACATGATTCTGTGCGAAATATAAATATGATATGAACCTAGTCTAGATCAATAAAAAGAAGTTGTGAAGACGGCGTCTGAAACTGGTTTGCGTCATCTGCAGTAAAACGAATCGTCTGAAACGCCTCTGAGAGGAAGAAGCCACTGCTCCAAAAGACAGATTACTGCTTGGAACTGAGCTAATGAACAAAACGCTTCATTTTTAAAGAAGTTCTGTGGTCTGCTGAAACTGTGTAAGCATTTAACCTTAATGACTGTCATTGCCACATTTAGACTGAAAAAGGAGAAGCATGAGAACACGATTCGGACTGTGCAGTTATAATGCTGACTGCGCCATGTTCTGTGGGGTGAAAAAGTTCTGGTGTGAGTGAAGCCGCCTAAAACCCTGACACAAGTTCTGTTTGGAAATAAAACTACAACAAACTGTAGTCTAAAGCTTCTGAAAATATTTGACTCAAGTCACG
>NW_015112630.1:615100-649570 GCF_001443285.1 Poecilia latipinna
AAGTGTATTTAAAGCAGGTCTGGCTGCCCCTGCAGTCAACTACAACACACGCCCGTGTAAAACTCATTGATCTACTTAAACTCTAAATCAGGATGTCATACAGCTGTTAATAACAAAGTGTATGATGATCTACGTCATGATTCTATGTTGCTGATTAAATAAAATCATGTGGTAATGACTGCGTATACATGTCTGAGCTTAGCGCATGACTATCTGACACTGTATGCTGATATCACAGAACACCGCCACTGTCGCACCTTTCACAATTCACAATGGTTCAAACATTTAGGCTGTTGCCTAATAAGGTGTTTTTGTAAATGACTCCACACTAACATCATCATCATAGAGACCAGCTACAGTCACACACAGTGTGTAAAAGTGGAAGTCCTGTGTGTGTGCAGCAGGCTTTCTTCTTCTAACGTTCTGCTGTCGTCTCGTCCTCCAGCTGCTCTCTCGGAGCCAGAGATCTGCTACGTTCTGGATGGGATTCTTTTCCTGTACGGCATCATCCTGACCGCGCTCTACTGCAGGGTCAAGGTTCGCACCCACACAAATCTTTCTTTCTTATGAATGTTAAACAAACCGTAGAGTAACAAAACGCTACCAAGTTAAGTATGGAAGAAAAATACCATCTATACATAGATATATTTTTAATGTCTGTGTCAGTAACATAAAATTCAGGGAAGGGAACCACTAACTAAAGTTAACAGTAATCATAAACATTAGCGCTGCTAATGCTAAGGCACTAGGCCAACATGGTATTTAGCAGACGATAACGCTATAGTGCTTTACCAACATATGACGCAGAAGCTAATGCTAATGTGCTGCACCAACACAGTATTTAGCAGAAGCTAATACTAAACTTAAATTCAAACTGTATTTAGCCTTTAAGGACTACAACCCAAAAATTTAATTTCGACACATGTTCTATGATACTCTTAGACATTGTGTTTATCTTATTTATTTATTTTTATTTTTATTTTTTTTTACAAAGGTTGTTCCTTTATGTTTGAATAAAATAAAAAAAAGCAAAAGTTAGCAAGAAAAATTAGCTCACATTAGCATAAAAGTGCCCGCCATTGAAGAAATGTAACACCTGAAGGAGAATATTAATAAGCAAAGTGAAGGTCAGAAAACACATTTTCTAGACGGGTTTAAAGCAATATGTCTAGATGGAGGGCAGTCCAGAAGATTTATTAAAATAAATCCATAAAAAAAGAGTTCTGTTTACAGTTTGACACAGAAGTGGAACTTTTCTGCCTCAATGGAATGTTCCCTGCATGGCTGAAAATCTACATTACCTGAACAAACCATTCCCAAGGTGGTGGCAGCATCATTCTGTGGACATTTTTTTTATACATATACATACATTTAAACTGAGTATAAAACAAAATTTGCCTCATTTTTATTTGTGAAAAATATTTTTTTGTCACTCCATAATTGGGCTGTACGTTGTGTTTTGTCTAACATAAAATCTCAATAAGGGCTTAGAGTTGGAACCAGGTAGCACAGGGCGCTGGTCTTGGTCTTGACTCGGTCTCGACTTCCCTCGGTCTTGGTCTTGACTCGGTCTCGACTTCCCTCGGTCTTGGTCTTGACTTGGTATCGGACCCGAAAAGTCTTGGTCTTGTCACGGTCTCGATACACTCTGGTCTTGTTCTTGGGTTAGGTGGACTTGACTACAACACTGGTTGGAACTATACGCTTTTGCACGTCAGTGTAGATTATTTTTATCTTGATAACATGTATTTACTGCAAATGAATCTACCTGCTGCTTCAGAGGTTTATGTTTTTCTCTGTATATTGTTGACAGATCTACAACGCCAGAGAGGCCAGCGGCGGAAAAGGAAAGTCAAAGCAGGTGAGAGCGACTGCTCTACTAAAACGGGAGCCGCTGTGTGAACCGTGTGCGTGGAACGCATAGCGCTGCAGCACAAAGTGGCGTTTCAGTCAACAAAAAAGAAGCTGAGTTTCTGTTGAGGCTAACCTCAGTGGACACATGCTGAGGCTGAGGTTTTGGATGTGAAGAAGGAAATGAGCACACAGCATGCCTACATACATCAACCGTGCGTGTGCGTGTGTTAGGCAGTGTGAACGAGTTTGTTTCGTGGTGAGTTGCGCTAATACTGAGTATCCTCTCTGCAGTGGCTGTGACCACTGAGCAGCCGGCTGGTTAGAGGAGAATAAAGTCAACATCCTGTCCACCTTTCAGCTCAGCCCACTAAGAACAAGAGCTGCATGTTATTTTAGGACAGAGCTCTGCCTCTGTTTGGTTTTACTTTAAAAACTTGAATTGTTGGTTTGAGCCACTGTTCCAGTTCCCGTTTTTTTGTGTCACAATGACTATTTTGTCTCTAATCTCTTTTTCGTCTTTTTTCCTGTCAGAATGTGGAAGAGGGCATCTACACGGTGAGTTTCAGAGAACCGCGCCGCGTTAAGCTGAAGCTTCACATTATTCATATGTATATAAATATATTTCCTCCTCTCTCCCCTCCTTCAGGGTCTGACTCCTCACAAGCAGGACACATACGAAACCATCGGCATGAAGAAGTGATCTCAGCCGGCCACAGCGTTCTGTCTTGTTTTTTTTTTTTCTTTTGTATTTAAACATAACACATCTCACACTCTGTTTTTTTATGCCAACGCTCGTTTCCCCATTTTGCTTTTGTTGAATCGAGCAGAAGTTGAGGAGGAAGAGATAGAAAAGAAGAAGTGATGCGGCTTGCTGTTTGAGATACTCTTCCTGTCCTCTTGGACATATTTAACATTTTATTTTGACTACTGATATCCTGAAGATGCATTTAAACGCTTAAGTGTGAAAAAAAAAAATAGGATTGTAATGAGAGGTTTTATATTTTGCGTAGGTTTCAGGACCAAAACACGCTGATGGAAATTTCACTCTTTACCATTTTTGTAAATTTGACAAATTGCATATGCTTTCCTTCTATTTGTACTATTATTGTTTTATTTTTGTATGCCATAATTTCGGGGTAAGAGAATTATAAGGGGGGAATGTAATTATACTGAGCAGTATTTCCATTACACCTCAGGGTGGCAGTGATGGCATCTCCTTCACCTTTCTGAAGCTGATACATGTACGCACGAGACTTTGTTTTGCACGCATATTCATATTAAAGAACTTATCGTTTAGAAATACGGGATCTCCGTCTCTTTATTTAACTCTCAATCAGAAGTTTTTTAATCTTTAAATCTTTCTTTACCGCAAATTTCTGAAAACAATCATTTCCTGCCAGGGGATTTTCATATAAATAAGATTAAATGTGGACACAGCTTTAGCTTTGGTCAGATATATAGATATGATGTTAAAATATTTGGAGTTCTAAGTTGGAGATGTCAACTGGAACGCCTTAAATTCAATGTTTAAACTAAGATGTCATAGAAACCCAGATTTAAAACCCAAGGAAAAGGAAGTGTTATTTGCAGCCTTATTTTTTTTTAAAATATAGATTCTCTTTCAGTGAGATTTCTGAAGTGCTCAGCTTGTCTTGAACTTTATCGAGGAAGTGTCAGCTTCATCCTAAACCATTCCACTCAGCTTATACCCAAACCTGAAAAACACCTGGCGACTGCTTTCAAAATTAAAGCCCATTTTAAAATCAAAGCTGAAAATTAGGATCTGAGTACAGATTTGAGGAGTTGACTTTGTATTTAATTAACACAACTATGTTTTACCAGCATTTGTAGTTTTTAATAGTTTATTCATATAAAATATATACATTAAATTTACAGTTTGAGAATTAAACTTAGTCATGATCATTATAATTATTATAATTATTCCCTTACATTTTACAAGTGTTTGGATCTACAAATAGACTCTCATTGACATTTCTTGTACAGAAAGAGGTTTCTGATTTACCCCATCCTTAAAAATCAGTACGTTACACATAGAATACAGCGTAAGCTGTCAAAAATAACTCATTTGCAAATCTTTTTGTGATATTTACTCTCATTCCAAGTTCGGACATCTAAGGTACATCACCCAATGATTTTTATTTTTCAGTGTCATATAAGTAGACGTTAACAACGCCTTCAGTTTTAATCGACAGCCTTTATGTGGAACAACTGTGTCAATGACGTAACAAAAAATAGCACATTTTTTAAAATTATGTTGTACAGATGGACTCTCTTAAAATAATTTCTGTCGTTCATTGGTGACTACATGCAGAAGTAGAGATGATTCTCTTATAATCGTATTATGTGCTGTTGCATTGCTGTACTTGGTTCTCTTGACTGTTAGAGAAACCAGCCTGCAGGGCGTTGAACACTTTTAAACATTTACATCAGAGGACTTGTGCTTGTTGATTTGAAATATGTATATACATAATGTTCAAACTGTGCCTAAAAAACAAATCTCACACTAGTAAAGCAGATGACGGTTAGTAAGTTGTTACTGGAGCATCAGCCCCCAAAAGTAAAATGTGTAACGAAAAGGAACTGGCCCAAGCACCAATCCCTGAGGAACTCCACATACAGATCATAATATTCAGATTTAATCAACTTTAGGTGATATCTAACCTAATAAGGAAAGTCAGAATTTTATGACACTAAACATTAAACATTATTACTGTTTACTAACAGTAATAATGTTAGAGTTATTACTGTAACATTAGAGTTACAGTAATAACTGTAACTGTTATTACTGTTAACTGTTAACTTCAGACGTTGGTGAAGAGCAACGTCTGAGTTGCTCTTCACCACAGTGACATAAATAGACGTCAGCTGAGTTTGTGGTTATGTCAAAGTAAATGTACCAGAGAATATTGCCCTACTTATTCAGAAAGTGAACAGGGAGATTACATTCTTTCAGCTTTCAACCATTACCGTGAGAATAAAAACACTTAATGTGGGGAGATTAGTTTGTGTCTTTCTTCTCGGTTACAGGCCATTGTGGCCTTTACATTTAGGATTATACCTCTTCAACTTAAAGGGGTCATTGGTTTCCTCCAGAGGGAGGAGGCCCCTCCAGTTTCGGTCTCAGCCTGGCTGTTATGATCTGCGCTCTGTGTCATTGGGATGAGGTTCAAACAGGTTTTCTCGGGCATGCTTATTCACCTGCCTCTCCTCTGAGCCGAGCAAGTAAAGACGAAAAAATAACTGTCATGATGCCTTCACTAAACCAGAAAAGTGAGTTTTTCAGTGTGTGTGTGTGTGTGTGTGTGTGAGAGAGAGAAGCAGAGAGAGGGAGGGAGTGAGAGGCAGAGCGCAAACAGGTGTATCCTGAACAGGCAAAGGCTGCACCTTCTTTCACCACACGTCCGACCTGATGGCTTAACTTCACTCCTGGACAGAATCCCTACCACACTCTACCCCGAGGACCACAGCTCTTTGGACAGGACCAGGGTCTTCCCAGAGTAGATTGTTCTTGAGGATGATCACTCACCAGGAGGCATGACGGCTGCCCACTAATTTTGGATCCTACTCGTGGACCGATGAGCTTCATAGCCGTGCTGACGGCGTCCCGGCTTGTGCACAGTTAGCAGTAACGCCAAAGGAGGATGACATCTCTGCTCTACAGATTCTCATTGGGTCTCCTTGGGCTCCAGATCTTTGGTAAGATGGATTTTTTTTTACAACACATGGATGTGACTGAATGACATGATGATAAACTAAGCCTGGATGGTATGAAAGTGCTTTGAAGGCTCCTCATAAAGTCACAAACATTTGTGTTGATTACAGAGTAAGGTCATTTCCAGCCAGTGTGATATGCCAAGTCTGGATTTCTAATGTAGAGGTTTTGTTTTATGCCAGTCAGAGCAGGCCTTGTGAAAAACACTGGGGGTGAACTCTGATAGATCAGGAAAAACAGGTTGTTGTTGACAAATCTGCCTACCAAAGCTTAGGAACTGCATGAACCCTTCTTCTTTGTATGAGTTAAGCCTTAAAATGCCACAGGTCAAAAAGTCGCTACACCCCCAGTGGCCCACTCTAGTTCTACAGTGTGAAACGTCTTGGCACGCCATGATCTGTCAACAGGCAGTTGTTTGGAAACCTAATGAAGTCAACAACAATCCTTGTGGTGACATTGTGACACCTATAGGAAAAAAGATCTGTTTTCCATCCATGAAGCCAGGAGAGGCTGAGGGTTATTCCAGTAATGCAGTGCAGGCAGATCCCACATTAAGGCCCAGACCTCATCCAGGGTCACAGACATTCAAACTCCCCCCCCCCCCACACACACACACACACACACACCTTAGTCTCTCAATACACTCACCAGCTCTGATGGTAAACGCATGAATCACATCCTTCCCAACTCATTACACTGTCCCACACACAGTGTTAGAACCATCTGTTGCACAAGACTTAATTAAAGCTAATTCGCATCTGGAACCACAAACTTTATTGTGCTTTCTTCAGATAGTGATGTGATAGACCAACAGCAGTTTTCCACCTCTTGTATTTTAGGCAAATGTTTCAACGTTATAGCTTTAACTGTTCTTTATGTTGCCGCATGTCTGAGGAGACTCGTGGGATTCTGTGGGCAGGACTTTTTATGTCCTTCTTAACAATGGCTGTTCTCTTGCCACTTCTTGAAAGGCTAATGATAATCCTGTTAACTCTGAAGATCCTCCAAAGTTATCTTTGATTGAAACAAAGCACTGAAAGCTAACGTCCTCTGTAGTAGAAATCAGTGGTGGGCTCTGCTAGCTAAAAAGTTATTTGCATTAACCCTAACGCACTTACCATTTACATTAGTTTTGCTAACATTGAAGCATCACACCAACATGGTATTTAGCAGAAGTTAAAATCCTAATTTCAGCCATGTTGATACTTATTGTGTATTAATGGCACAACATGTCTTACAACATTGTAAATTGACCTCAATAGGGTCACATTTGTTATTGGACAATTGCGTTTCAGGAAGTGATTAGAATATATCTTTCACTCATGGTTCCAGTTTTATGATTAGAGAGTGTTGCTAATGTTACTGCTGATTTTGCCTAATTGATTTATTGGTTTAGTCAGAAAGCATGCATGAGCATAAACATGTAACTGCTAGAAGATTTCTAAACAGTCAATGATGAAAACTTGAATGTCAAAATGTATTCAACAAAGATAAAACAGCCAAGTGATATGGTGCTTAATTCATTGAGGAGAAGCTAGGTTTGCTAAATGTTTTTTAAAGTTAGCCAAATAGCTAAAGCCCTAACTGAAAAATTAGCTCTGCTATTAGCACATTAGCATGTGCTAATAGCTATTAGCCAGGCAGACTCTGGCTAATAGCGTATTAGCTAGAGTGTGCCCACCACTGGTGAAAAAGAAAACACTTCCAGGACAGTTGATTAGGATCAACAAGTTTGTGGCCAAGAATAAAATTATTTTTCAATCACGAAGCAGGTATTCTCATCCTCTTACAAAGCAACCTGTGTTTTCTGTCATCGTCCTAGCGTGCTAGGAGCAGCTTTGTGTATAATATCATAATCATTGGTTCTCCTCAAACCATCCACTCTGCAAGCACTCAGCAGTCGCTGGATCAGTTATGTAAGGGCTATAAATTATTAAAATATTTTCCTTAATGGTGTTGGACTGATGTGTCCCTACAGTAGTTCTCTCTATACCTTCTACTCTATGTTGAGATAAAACTGCAGCACTCATTTGATTGGTGTTTGAGTTTTCAAAAGTCCTAGTTAATAAAAATGAACAAAACCATTACAGAGAAAACATACCTAAAATATATCTGTATTTGGATGAGTTTTTTCATGCCACTCACTACTACAATTATCACCTTATTCATATGTCCTGATGATTTGCATGCTTTGTGCGTGTGAATGGAGGACAAACATTCCTAAGTGAATAATGTAAATTTTTACACCTTTAATAATATAATTAGTGCTGCACCTTGATGACCTCAGAAATGGCCTCTGATTTTGTATATCAGCCTGTTTAGCTGCTTTATTAACTGTACTGCTACAGATCTAAAACGTTCTGACGTGTTATTGTTTACAAGGTGGATCATCTGTTGGAGGAAGTCGGGCTCCACCCTCTACTTACCTTGCAGCAGACGTCCAGCCCAGTCCCAGCCTTAATTACACTGATCAATGGGATTGGATTCTTGGCTCATTGTAAATATTGCCTCCATAATACTGCAGTTGCAATATTATGGAGGCAAAAGCAGCATTTACCTGGATAGCGAACAGTATCGATGAAACTGTTGCCAAAACTATTTTTTGGCAACAGTTTTCTGTTGTAAGTTGAGATCCCAATTTTAGAATGGTGGCTCTGTTGCATAAGTTCTTATTAGTTTTTTTTTTTTTTTTTTTCCAAGACTTTTGCCTTGGAAAAAAACCCCTCTTTGGTTAAGACGTTACTTTTTTTTTTTAATCCCTCTGGTTTTGGATTCTGTACAGCTGGTAGGATTTTTGCTCTTACTATTTTACTTTCTGGAAGTTGCCATGATGTGCAACAATGCCGACAAGACATTGTTTTTACAGCTAGGAGGAGCTGATTAGACACCTGAACTACGACCCCAAACCCTAGAGGAGTTGAGAAGGAGGCTTTATGGATGCAGAGAGAGAATGAGGAAGTTCAAACCATCTCATAGCTCCAACTCCAACATCTCTCTGCCCGGCTTTCTAACCTAATGGCAGACAGATTTAAAAAGTGGCAAAAGCAAATGAGGTGGATTAGCAGATCTTGCTAAAAACTGATGGAGTCATCCAGGACATGTTATTGTGGAATATTTTCTTTGCTGTCCAGACATTGAGACCGTCCCATTAACAGCCTTCAGTCAGAGGCCTCTCCAGATTCATTGCGAGACATAACTCGTTTCTGAAGAAACGAGTTATGACAACATTAATGCTATTTTGGGATAATAACTGAATTGACTGCAGTCAGGAATAAAAATAAAAATAATAATAGTATGTTTTATTTATAATGCCTTTTTATCTTGAAATCTCAAAGGTCTACAAAAGAAAAATTACAAAAGATAAAAAAAATAAAATAAAATAAAATGAGATTAAAATAAACATCTAAGAAAGTGACGTTTGGAGAGATGAATGGAGAAAATGCTCTTAGCATTGATTCTAATCCTTTTCAAAATCCAAACTATGTGTTTCTGGTGGCCAGTTGTAGCAAAACAACTGCAGTGTAAACCAGTTCCTTAAAAAAATACCACACCCTACACACAGTTAGCTACCAAAACCAGCCACTTTACCGCTCTGTGCCCACAAACACTCCTACACCAACACCAGAAAATGTGGAAGTTAGCTGATTGTTGGCGATTGATTAGTGGTGGCTGTCAAATTGTTTTAGAGGACAAAGTTAGGCGCTGAGGGTTTTAAAATGAGCAGCACTGCTAGCTAGCACTGCTAGCATATCAGGCTACATTACAGAGGTTGATATGTTGTGATAAAAACAGCAATGTGCTGGGCCTCAGCTAATCTGCAGGTAAACCAACAGTCATTAAATCATCTAATCTAGCCAAAAAAAAAAAAAAAAAAGACTTTTACTCTGTTGTCCTTCCTCCTGCTAAAAGTTATCTGCATTATAGAGAGAACATTCGTGGCTGCTCCCCCCTCCCCCTACGCCACCCTGCCAAGATTGAACAAGTTGTATTAGCTTTCTCCTAATTATTACCTGTCAACATTCAGTCTAAACCTTCACGCTGAGTTGCTTCTTGTACAGCTCTCTTCCTCCTGGTCTGGATTGCAGAAAGCAATTTAGCAGTTGTGTTTGCCTCAGGGTCGGCGCCAACGGCCTTCAGCTGCACACCGACTGAAGAACCAGTGTCAGGATCAGATTCTACGACATTCAGCGATGGAGTCTGGGCTTTCAGGTGGTTTTATGTAGAAATGTTTGCATTTCTGCATTGGAGGAGGGGAAACTGTTAGCTATGTCATATAGAAGTGAAACTAGAGATAGAAGCAGGTAATCTAAAAATACAAACAAACAGCAAGTTTGTAATTCGGCTCTGATCACTCACTAGTCTGTCATGTTGAAATAAATAACTTAATTATAATGGCATCTCCTGTGTGTTGCTTTTAACTTTTTGTTTTGCCACGTGCCTTATCAGATGAACAGAATCAGTGAGCAGGTTGTCAACATCACCTCTGGAATTACAGCTGTCACAAAGCAAACAATGAGCTTTTTCTGTATCAGGCTACCGTCTGCAAATTCAGCTCCACTTCTGCAGCGTGCCAGGAAAAAACAACAACCTGCTGACAGGTGCAAACAGGCAGGTGCACCTTTACTATTAAATTCAGGTTGCAGAGTTCAACATCATAGCTCTGACTATGTGTGTTGTGTGTGTTAGACACCTAATACACAAGGCCATTGTGTGTAGATTTTGCTCAGAGGCCCCTGTGACTGTGGTGTCCGGACGCTGAGGCAACCTCAGAGAGTTTGCTTTGAAAACCCATCCTGAGCAACTAGTTACGTGACATATCTTTGCTGGTACTCACCATGCTTGGTAGACATCCAGTTTTCCTTCTCCTCTGTTTTCTTTTTCTCGGTTGTTCATTTCACGTACAAAGTCTGATGGTGTTTTATCTGTTTTAGAAACATCACAGAAAATGGGCTAACTGACGTCAGAAACAGAGGAACAAATCCCACTGAGGCAATTGTTTGCACAGGATTTCATTTAAGGGTTAGAGACATTGTTGGTTCATTTAATGAAACTCATTTAATGATAGACAACTTATAATTTTAGAAGCTTATCTGCTTAAGGAGATGTTTAAGGAGGCATCATTTATTTCTATTTTTAGATCTGAAAATAAAGAAAATCATAAAGCATAGCAGACCTGTTTGTGAGGTGAAATAACTTTCTGATTTAGCTGTGCTATCGCTGGTGGTTCAGTTGAAATATAGCTGCAGATGTGTGTAAATTGTCTTTGCTGGAAAGGAGTCAAATGGAGGTGGAGGTCGATCTTGTTCATTAAATAGGGAAGAGAGAGCAATTGGCTTGAGCCCAGGAATCGAACCTAGGACAACTGCATTGAGGGCTATCGACTCTACACATGGTGCGCACTCTACCCACTAATCCACACAATGCCCAGACAAACTGCAAAAATAAATAAATAAATAAAAAAATTAGTCTGCTGGTACTTTTGGTTGTGAAATTTCAAGGAAATTATTTCATAAAAAAATCAAATTGCTAATACCTGCAGTTAGATTTTATAACTATTTTCACAAAGCCTGGTGGTTCTTTATGATGTTTTATTGAAGGTTACTTTGAATCACTGAGGGTCCAAAGAGCCACTAGTGAACGGTTTTATACTTCTGCATAAATGTTCTGTATATGACGAAACAAATGTATGCAGAGAACATCTAGTTCTTAATTGACGGTTGGAAACAGAGCTGGTTACCAACTAACAGTCGACTGAAATGGTCCAACTACCTCCTAAGCATGTCTAAGATCTGCAGAGTTATGCTAATGAACTGTCATTTGTCAGAGTGCACTGAAAAATCAGTCCTGAGTTCCATAATTTTGGGAAATTGGTCAAAACTTAAGCTAGAAACTGATCTTATCCACAACCTCATCCACCTCCATAAAGGTCTGAAAATCAGCCACTGTCGCCTTTTACTCTGTCGTGAGAGAGGACTGACTGACAGACCCCACCCACCAGGTCATGTCTGCACATGTCTGGTTAACAATAGTCACCCAACTGTTGTCAACTTAGCAAATATTTAGACAAAAAAAAAAAATCAATATCAACCAAAATTGGAATAGGCCTGATCGACCATAAAACTACAATTGGTGTATGTCGAGTCATTTGATTAGGTGTAAGTTCTGTGCCAACATGGAAGCACCGTGATGAAGGTTCTATGTTTGTCACCTCAAGGAGTGAGCTTCCTCTCAATCCTATGAATGACAGAGGGATCAAAACGTCCACCAAGAGAACGTCTTTGACCATTTTGGCAATTTTTATGATTATCCAGTGAAATGGAGAACTACGTCTAAAGGCAAACCTGATGAAGACGTTGCCTCAAGATCAAAAGCTTACAACTTCAATTTAAAACAAAAGCAAAACTCACCAGTTTTTGCTTTGGCATAACCTGCTATGCTCAAGAGAATAAGGAAGCCTTTAAATGAAATGAAAGCATTTTCTTTTTCATTTTTCTAGCAAACTTCTGCAAACAGATTCTAATCATTCTTGGCAGCAAAATCAGGAAATTATTCCATGAACTCATACACATCAACCTTAGTCTATTGGAGGAACTTTGAGACCATCTACATGATTCTACAAGGCTTTGAAAAAGTATTCACAGTCTTTGCTGTATTTGATTGGAATTTCCTGGCATAGGCTAACACTAACATTGTATACTAGTGATGCAGAAGAACAATAGAAGAATCAAAAGGGTCATGATTCCTAAACTCAGCACCAAGGTTAAACACAAGGGTCTCAGGTGTTTGCTGCATGCCTAACCAGAGCTGACCTCTACCTGTTGGGTCAATGGAATGAAAAACAACGGGCAGCACAAAGTCTTTGGGGAAAAATAAAAAAATTGCCATTTGTGCAATTAGAGCTGCAACCCTATTTAAGTATATCTTCAATTTTGGACATCTAGAGACTGAAATTCTTCTTTTCAAAATAGCACAAGATTAGAAGTTAAGTTATGTTTCGCTACAGACTCACAGTTGAATTTATACTGGGTCATTGATCTACATCAGTTTCATCGTACCTCTTGTTGTTTTTAGGTGTATTGTTTAGTCTATTAAGACTACATACAGCACTCATCAGACTCCTATTAAGTCTGACAAGTTTCAACCTAGCATAAGACTACCACCGCCATCTTTCTCCAATGAGGAGAGTGTCCCGCAGCTCTTCCAGAGGTACCATGGTCCTCTTGGCTGCTTCTCTGAGTAATACTTTCCTTGTCCGATCTAGTTTATGTGGCTAGATGGGTTTGCAGTAGAGTTCCTTGATCTTCATGTTGCTGTTTGTTCTCTAAAGTTCTTTAACAAATCTCTTTGGGCCTTTACAGACCAGCTAGATTTATTCTGACCTGTCAATGGGTCCACAGCTAGGTCTATGTACATAGGTGGACTTCATCTATCCATGCATCCATCGACTATACCCACTTGTCCTTGAAGGGCCGTAGGGAGGTTGAGGCACCTTGAGGTGGAGTACATCTTGCACAGATTGACAAACACACTCATGTCCTTTCATCCTTTTTTTCCCACTTATCCTGGGTCAGGCTGCAGGGCCAGCAGCATAAGTAGGGAGTCCCAGACTTCCCTCTCCTCTGCCACTCAGGCCAGTTCCTCTGGGGGAATCCCAAGGTGTCCCCAGGTCAGCCAAGAAGCATAGTTCCTTCAGCGGGTCCTGGGTCTTCCTCTGGGTCTCCTCCCGATGGGATATGCCAGGAACACCTCACCATAGAGGTGACCAGGAGGCATCCTAACCAGGTGCCTGAGTCACCTCGATTAGCCCTCACAACGAGGACAAGCATTCATGCTTAAGGATAATTTGAGACCAATAAACAGTCACAATTTTGGACTGTGGGAAGACACCAGATTACCTGGAGAGAACCCACACATCCATGGGGAAATCATGCAAACTTCATCCAGAAAGATGGAAAGATTCCCTAATTATGTAGACGCGGATTTTATTTCGGGCTGAATACAAGTAATGTGCTTCACTTTTCAGATTTTTATTTGAATAAACAATGCACCCTTTTACTTCCACTTCATAATTATGCACTTCTTTGTCTTGGCCTATCACAAAACATCACAAGGTGATAGATGGGCATTTTTATTTGTAACATGGCAAAATCTGAATAAGCTGAAGGGGGTCTGTGTCACACAACAATGATTATCTTCATTTTTTTCCCAACCTTTGTGTTTTTTCAGTGATGGGGATACAGGGACAGTCTGAAGACGCTCCAGCAAAGGTTTCCTTAACGACTCTGGAGGAGAAAGAAACCGTCCTGCCGTGCCCATACGAGCTGAACGGAGAGAAGGTGGTGCAGGTCACCTGGTATAAGATAGGCCTTGATGAGAACAAGGAGCAGATGATTGCTGTACACATGACCGATGGCCAGCATAGTAAGTTGGAATTGTCTTGTGATTATATATGTTGTTTTTCCACCCTTTCTACTTTATCTGCTACTAACAGTTTCACAGATGTCGTTGATCTACTTCCCCTCTCTTCACACTGACATTATTTCTATAGCTTATCTTGCTCTCTTGTTTGTTTGACCAAGCAAGCAAGATGGCTCCCAACTGTGACTCTATGCTTAAATAAGGCTGACAAAAATTTTTTTTTGCTGTTAACATTTTAACTACCATCCATCCATCCATCCATTTTCTGAACACCCTTGTCCCTCAGTGGGGTCGGGAGGGGTGCTGGTGCCTATCTCCAGCTAACGTTCCGGGCGAGAGGCGGGGTACATCCTGGACAGGTCGCCAGTCTGTCGCAGCATTTTAACTAGCAAAATGCTTTAAATGAAAAGTATTGTCAGACCGTTGAGGTCTGTTCTGAACTCACTGGACTTTTTTCAGTCACTTCCTTCCTTAAATGTCTCTTTAACTCTCTGACCTCTTTCACTGGCCACTCTCTGTGCAGCGTCCGACAAGTGGCAAGGCCGCGTGCACTTCAAGAGCAATAAACCCATAGAGGACTCGGCTCTGGTCATCACCAGCACAAAGCCCTCCGATGAAGGCGATTACCTCTGTCAGATCACTCTTTTCCCGTCTGGGAGCATTGACAAAGAGATGCATCTCACCGTGTGGAGTGAGTTATCTCTCATAAATCTGATGTAATGTGGGTAAAAACTAACCCAGTATAAGTGATGAACAACAAATGTAACCTAATTGTTCACTTTGGTTTAGGTATATAAATCTTTTGTATGTCTCTAAAGCAGAAGAAAAACTGCGTAATTCTATTGCTCTCTGATATATGTTATGACTTTTCCTGTTATTTAGGGTACTCAAGTGATACTGGTTGGCTCTATCCCATTATTGCATATTTATATTGTGTTTCAATGGTGTAGGAAGTCACTCTGCCTTAGGTTAATAAAACCTCATATTGCCTAGCTACACATCCATTAGTATTGCATATTATGGCAATTAGATCTCAGCTAGATCAGGCTGCCATAGATTTTTTATAGATACATTCAAAATTTCTGTGGACATGGGCATCAGAACCCATAGTAGGTATACATGTTGGTTTTGTTATGCTTCTATGTTTCAGATCTTTAAACAACTTTTAATAACAAAGATAGCCTGACTTGTTCTAATTGGAATAAGAAGTGATGATAATAATAAAAATAGAAAGCTATCCAAATGGTTCTGATTGAATTTAATTCAGTTTATCTCAGTTTAATTCAATTCAACTTTGTCCAATGTAGTTAAAATTAATTATGTTCATTTCAACTTAACTCAATGCAACTAAGCTCAGTACAGTTGAGTTTGGTTAAATTAAATAAAATTAAAATAAATTAATCCATCCATCCATCCATTTTCTTTACACCCTTGTCCCTCAGTGGGGTCGGGAGGGTTGCTGGTGCAACCCTCCCGACCCCACCTCTCACCTCTCACGTTCCGGGCGAGCGGTGGGGTCACCCTGGACAGGTCGCCAGTCTGTCGCAGGGCAACACAATTAAATTAAATTAAGTTAAATTAAATTAAATTAAATTAAATTAAATTAAATTAAATTAAACACGTTTCAAATCAGTAAAATTTAGTTCAGTTCAATGTGACCTAATTCACTTCAATTCAGTTCAATTAAGTTAAATTGATCAGAATTCAGTTCAACTCAACTCATTTGAAAAAACATTCAATTCAGTTCAATTTGATTCTGTTTAATTCAATCAGATTAAGTTAAATTGAATTCAGTTCAATTAATTTAAGTTCAATCCAGTTAATCTCAACTCAGTTTAGATTAACTGGATTGAACCATGTATAGTTGTTAGTTGACCATGTACAGTTTATTTGTACATGGTCAACTAATTAAAAGTAGGACAGAAAAATAAGGTCAGATCTATGGATCTGAGTGTTTTTATTTTTTGTGGAATAGATTAATTGCAATATATTGTCTTGAACCTTCACTAGCTGTCCTCTTTCTGATAAACTCATATTACAATCCTCCTTCCAGCCCCTCCCATCAGCTCCTTGGATGCTGTGGATGTAAAGGAGGGTGATTCCTATAAGGTGGTGGCCTCCTGCCGCTCTGTGGCCGTCCCACTTCCTGAACTCTCCTGGGACACAGAACTGAATGGTAAAACTAACAAACTGATCTCTGACAAGGGGGTTGTCTCCATACACTTCTCTCTGCACCCTCTGAGGAGTATGAATGGAAAGAAGCTGGACTGCCTGGTTCAGTATCCAGAATATGACAGTCCACGCAGGATCAAAAACCGACTGGTGGTGCACTGTGAGTATACATTCACTGAATCAGTTGTTGCTATTTACATCATTTCAGGTTACACTATCACTAGTAGAGAGAAAGCCAAGCACAACCCTCTTTACGCTCATCTTGACTTAAATGATTAGAGCCTGAAAATGGCTTATCTTTCTTTCAGTTCCTCCAAATGCTGAAGTGTCTGGCTACAGTGAACAATGGTCTGTCGGTATGGAGAACGCTGCCCTGACGTGCAAACATGAAGGAAGCCCTGAACCAACTCTCACTTGGACCAGGTACAACAAACTCACCTACCCCTCTGGTTGTCTAGGAACTGCATGACTAACCGTCTGATGTGTCTGGTCGCTGGTGCTTCTGTTAATACTTGCAGAGCAAACGTGCAAATTATTTTTGGCCTGTTATGTTGTGAATTTAATTGGAATGTTTGTTGAAGTTGCAATTAGGTTGTTCCCAGGATGTAGGTAATATTTACTGATGCTACCCGGTCATTTTAGATGTAAAATACCCATTAGACGTGGGGTGTTCTTCATCTGCCCCCACCTCCTAGTTCTCTGTACAGTTGAATTTTTCCTATAGATTGTTCAGTCATACTACAATGTTAGTCTGTGGTTGGGGTCAGTGTTGTGCACAGACATTTTGGGGGGCATGTGCTGGCTGGCTGGTCTGACATTTATTACAGGCAGATTTTGGCAGGGAAAATTACAGAAATGCTGAGGGAGTCGTAGAGTAGGCTTTTAAATCTAGAATATGCTACATTGGACCACACACGCAAAAAAGAAAAAAAAGATTTCAAAAGGACATTTTGGGATCATGGTCCTGTTGTGGGTCCTGTTGTGTAGTTGGGGATAACCACCATCTGTTGGACAGATTTGACTGGAGTACAGGTGTGCAGAGGAGTTTATGGTGAACTTGAATGATTGTGAAATAAAGCCCATATTATTACACTTCTACTCTGCTATGCTTGAAAGTTGGTCTAAGATGTTTTTTGATTTGTTTGGTGATATAGTGGGTGAATGATAGACTACAAAATATGTCACTTATGCCTTTTAAAAAATTACTTATCTCAGGTGATTGCTGATGTCACAGTGCTTTGCAAAACTATCATCAGTACTCCTTGAACTTTTTTACATTTTGTTGCTACAAACTTAAATGTATTTTTAGGATAACATGTGCTAAGCAACACATAGTTACACATTATTTTGCAGGGGAAGAAAAATAATTCCAGACTTTTTAAGAACATTTTACAAACAAAGAAAAAAAAAAAGCTGAAAAATGTAATGTGCAAATGTTATGTCAACACTTTGTTAATTTATCTATTTTGTGATCGGTCTAGAACAGCTTTCCTCATCCAGGCTGTAAGTTCTGTATTTAGATCCAATCGTGCCAACAAGCCTGACAAGTTCCTGACTAACATGATGCTGCTGCCACCATGTCTCCCTATGATAGTAATGTGATCAGGTGGATGTGCAGTGTTAATTTCCCAGTGTATCATTTTGCATATTGGCCAAAAAGGAACAATTAAGCAGTGCACAGCATCAACAGATTCATAGGTTGTTGTTGTTGTTGTTTTATACTACAACCCTTGGTCACTAGTGATCTCATGCAATTTACCTTCAGTGCCACCTAATTTATTAAGAGACTCCACCACTCTTTAGTAATTTGGTGACATCAGAAAGTGTCACCAAATTACACCTGCTTTTTTTATTCAATTCAATTAGAAATACTTCAGATAGACAAAAGAGAAAATAAATGTTGTCATAACTCACATTGTCCAAGTGTCTTCAAAGAGTTGTTATGGATGGTCGTCCTGTGGGCAGGAAGGAAATCTGGTCAGTCTGACGTTTAACTGACATGACATGCTAACAACAAGTGTCGACACAGAAAAATCACAGTAGCATGTTCTGGATGTCACCTGCAGTGCTAATCCACCTCACAGTGATGGGCACACTTCCGGTAATCTACTAATGTGCTATAAATAGCAGAGCAAACTTTTCAGTTAGCGATTTAGCATTTTTGCTAACTTTGAAAACTAGAGCTCTTAGCTTCCCCTCATTTGATTTTTCCAGATCAGTTCAAAAGCAGTTCTTTACTTGGCTGTTTAGTTGAAAAATGTTCAACATCTGTGTTGAAGTTTTTGTTATCGACTTGTGAATTTTTCAAGTAGTTAGACGTTTATATTTGTGCTCATATTTTGAAGTGTAGCAGCTTAATTTCCTCTACTTTCTTTCCTTCAACCCCCCAGGAACTTTATTTCAAACAAGAAACATACGAGGACAAAATAAAACATGGACAGTAGTTGACAAGATATTAACATAAATACAACAACTGGGGCGTTACGGAATATGTCAAATTTAAATGGGTGCTTGAAGGTTGTAGTCTTTCAAGGGGTGATATAATTTGAATTGAATTTAGCGTTATAATATTAGCTTCTGCTAACATGTTGGTGAAGTGCTACATCAACATGTTGGTCTGCCACTTCAGCGCTAGCTTCTGATAAATAATGTGTTGGTGTAGCACTTTAGCTGTAATGGAACTAATTGTTTATGATCAGCACTTTAGGGTTAGCGCAACTAACTTTTTAGGTAGCAGTGCCCACCACTGGCATTTCATTTGCTTTCGCTGCTCCTCGTTAAATCTCTATGTGGTGGTTTGGTTAGAATGGCAAGCAGAGAGACGTTGGAACTGGGGATTTGAACCTTGCCCTTTATGATTGATGAAAGAGTAGTTCAGGTATTATTTGAGCTTTAGAGATGCTAATCAGCTGCTCCCAGCTGTACAACAACACCTTGTTGCCCCAGTTACGCATAATAGCAACCGTCTGACCGTAAAAAAGCAAGGGCAAAAAGTTATGCGGTTGTGCTTTGCTTATTGGTCTGCCATATAAAATCTAAGTAAGACATTTAAATTCATGCTTTTAAACTGAGAAAGTTTGAAAAGATACTAGAGTTGTGAATATTTCTGCAACGTGCTGCACCCTGACGCTCCAGAGCAGGAAGAGATCTGCTCAGCGAGCTTCACCATGTCCTCTTGAATTGTTAAAAACCAACTGCGAGAGTTTGTGCTGCCCTAATCCTAATCAACGATCAGTACGCACGTTGAACTCACAGGCCAAAACTAAAGCCAACTTTGGGTTTCATTTGAGAAGTATTTCTCAGATCCACCGCCTGCTGCATTAAATATTCTCAGGGCGTGGCGCGACTAGAAAAATGTGTTCTGTGAACAGAAAGAGTCACAGCTCCTATTAAATAATGAGAGCTGAAGTTGGACCTGCAAGACAAAAAATACAGAAAGAATGGATTTATCTGCTTCAGAAATACAATAAGGACTGCTAGGTGTTTCTGTGAGCTGCTGCAGACTTAATGATGATGATGATATGCTTATTAATTGCTATGTTAGTCATGGAAACACCTATTGTAAAGGTGTTTTTGTGAGTAACGCTTACCGTACACATACCGATCACTCACAGACACGCTGGGAAGTGAATCTGCACCCAAAATCTGTTGTTACATTCAACCTCTTCTTACTCACATTTTGCCGCAGCGGCAGGCAAACCTGTTGGGAGTAAGTGGCAGCAGGTGAAGTAATAAGTTGTGTCACAGTGTCATGTTGTGGCTTGTGCCGAAAGCAGACAGATGAGACAGTTTCACACGAAAAAGGGGGAATGAAGAAGAGGGCGGGGAGGAGGGTTCAAATGAAAAAGGGGAAGGGATGAGCAGAAATGAGAGAGGTGAACCAGGAGCAGAGAAGTGGGGTGGAGTTAGCCATTAGTGGTGGGGGTGGGTGGACGGGGTGGGGGTGAAGAGGAAATGAAGTGTCTGATAAGCTGTGAGAGTGATGCTATCACTCTGACGTGTTAGATGCAAATGTAAAAACAGCAAGTTCCTCTTTCTGATTCGTGACGCGGAGCGCTGTGAAATAAGTGAGCTCTGTGTGAAAGCTAACTCGTTAGCCTCGCGGAATGGCACCTACCTGGAAACGTCTGGGCTAAAAACAACCCAGCTTGGGCTGTTTTGCTAGCTTAGCGTTGGCTCTGACATAGTCTGATCCAGGCCGGGATTGACTGAACTCAGTCTGGCTTATTAAGGGTAGACTTAGGCCAGTTATTAGAATCATTCTGTTAATATTATGGTTTCAAAAGCATTAATATTATGCCTCATTACATTCCTATGATTTAGAGTCTGGATGTTCATGGCACTGCCACTCAATCATCGGTTGCTGTGAATAGCCGATAGCTGCTGATTGGACAGATGTCCAGAAGACAAGCAATATAACCACAAAATGTCATGGCTGAAGAATCTGTTTGTTCACAGAGTTCTGTGTCCAAAGATAATATATTTTTAATGTACTTGTATTATCCTTTTAACAGAATCTGACTTCAAATTTTCTAAACTACCCCTTAAGTATTTTCATTTGTCATATTTCTACCATCTTACCATTTCTTGCCGAAGTCTTATTAGGTAGTTCAAGCGTGTTTTCTAGCCCAGCAAGCTTTGTGTTTTATGTATAGCAGTGGGGGACGTGCATGTGAGTGTGTTTTGAGAGATAAGTTGATAATAAGTTATGATGAAACTTTAATCTATGTAAAGTGAATGAAATGCATTCAAAACAACTACAGTGGGGCAACTCCCTTCACAGATGCTGAACTCGTGAGTCACCCAGCTGGTCTGGGTGCTTAGCTGAACAAATGCCCATTTTGCCTCACACCCTCTCTTCTAAAAAATAAGAATACTGTTAAGATTGGGTGTGAAGCTGTCAGAACAATCAAACGTCATGATCTTTCATCTTTATGTGCTGAGCTTTCCTGTTTGCTTGTTGCCAAACAGGGATGCGCTCAGATGGACTCTAGGTGGGGCTGCAGCACCCAACATTTTTCTTTTGGACTAAAGAAGTGCCCTTCTGAAATCTTTTGTTGTTTTGTATTTGTTTCTTTTTATAACAGTATATTGTGTGTGGCCCAATGTAGCATTTCTGGTTTTAAAAACCTATAAAGTTCTTTTCTGGGATTGCACTTATCCATCCTCCCAACAACTCTGCTTCCCAGATCCTTGTAAAGAAAACCATTGCCATAACATGATGCTGCCACCACCACTATGTTTCATCATGGTAACTTTTTTTTTTTTTTTAGAACTAAACAAAACAAGCAATCCACAGAAAGAAATGTTGAATAATTTTGCTCTCATCTGCTCAACATTTCCAACATGGCTGGTAATGAGTTGGAACTGGGAATTTATCTCATCAATAATTCCTTTCTTGATTTGTAGAGTGCAATTAAGGCTGCAGTACATAATGTTATCAAAACATTTTTTTAACTTATTGTAACTCTGACCATGTTCTGACAGTATGGTATGAGACACATAATCTGTGAAAAAACTCGAGCTCCTCTGCCTTCTCTGAATGCTAACTAGAAACAACGAGTCAAAGGCAGGTCTTAGTTCTGTTAATCACAATCTCATGTGGCGCTGCTCATCCCACCGCCCCTCTCCCCTGACTCTCTGCTACCACTACAGTTTTTCCATGTAGGCAGATTCTGTTGTAAATGCTCAGCCTAGTTAGCGTTGCTCCTGACGACGGCAGATGTACGGCTAAAAGTTGTTTTTCTGCCATTAGTGCATTTAGCAGCAAATACATGAGATTGAGTGACAAAATTAAGCCCCTCCTCCTGGCTCTGATTGGCTGTTTTTGACTGGGAGGAGTGTATTTCTTCAGAGGTGAATAGCAGCTCTGGTGGCAAGTGGAGGAGCTCAATCTTTTCACAGATTATCGGTCTCATAATAAACTGTCACAACATGGTGACAGTTTTAACAAATGTGTTAAAAAAAACAAACAAACAAAAAAATCATATTCTTTATAAAAGTTACATGATGCAGCTGAATAGCTAAATTTTTTTTTGTTTTGCCTCTAGATTAGGTGGACAGCTTCCTAGCGGTGCAGTTCCCCACCCCGATGGGAGACTCGTCTTTGAGCGACCCCTTAACACCAACGACTCCGGCACCTATCAGTGCTTGGTGAATAACTCAGAGGGTGTACATAAGGACACTGTGACCATCACTTTAGGAGGTAGCTGATGGAGTGACCCTTCACTCCAACGCAAACTGTGAGAATCCATGAGGAATCTGTGTGAACATTAATCTCAGTGTTGTGCTTCCACAGCTTGTTGTGCTCCTGATAAGTGGATGATATTCATGATCATGGGAGGCACGGTGGCCGGCCTGCTGATTCTCATGCTCGTCATCTTCTTCGTCCTCGCTTGTCACCACCATCGCAAGAACAAGAAGCTGAAGAAGGAGCTTACTCAGAAAAAGTACAAGATAAGATTGTTTTTTTTTTAATCAAGATTAGATAAGATCAGATTCAGATTATCATTTCCAGAGGGCAAATTGATTAAATATGCATGAATGAAAACAAGTTAAAAGCCATGAAGCAGTTTTGACAGAAAATACAGCAGATGTGTGAGTCAATGTGTAGAAAGATGAAAAAATTTGAATCTAGTTTCATATACATTATCTATATGTGATTCAGCATTAAAACCTCGGCTAAAGGTTGTCTTCCCATCTCATATCTTTCCAGAGAGGAAATAAGCACTCTGTCCAGACAAGCTTCGTTCAGGAGGGTGAACTCTGTCAGCACTGATGCCAGAGAGGTGTTACTAGAAGTTAGTCTTTTATGTGCTGAAATCACTACATTTTTAGCAGACCTCTTATTAGTTGTCATTTTTCCCCACCTGTTTTAATGAGTAAACCTATTTCTTTTCACAGCAGCTTGAGGAACACCATCCTCTGAAGGTGGAGGGAACCCTGAGGAACAGCCTGTCATCCCTCGGGGTCAGTCTACAGATCAATGTAAATCTGCATGCAAGGCCAGGGCCTGGGACTGAGGCTTTACTGTCCAGATGCCGCGCGGCTAAGTTCTGAAGTTCGGCATTTCCGATCTGAATGTAGTGCGTCTCAGACTTTGTTATCAACAGTAACACAATGTATAACCAAAGACCTTTCAGACGGCGATTTCTTGGGACGTTTGGGTTCTTTGGCTTTACATCCTCACTCCTCTCTAAACTACTTGTAGACAAGTCATTTGGCTGTTGATTTTGAAGTATGAAAACACTGTCTGATAATATAAGCCTAATAGATTCAAAAAGTCACTGGTTACTATAAAAATGTCAAAGATATAACTTAGCTCTAATTTTTACAAATTTTGTTCAAACTTTTAAAACGTCACAAAAACAAACAAAACTAAATTTGAAGTTGTTTCCATGTACTGGTTTGGTGTGACTCAACCTACACTTGGTGTAATTTGGTCAGATGTTGACACTACATATGATTGTAATAAATAAGATGAAACGGTGGCAAATTAGTATGGACCACACACCTTGGAAAAATGGAGGACCTCTGTGCTGGAGGATTGGATTTTGAAAATTTTTCTGAGTTCTGGTGATGCAGAGACCCATCAGTGAATGGGAAAGTTTGAAATTGAAATGGTAAACTCACTTTGTCTCCTAATGTTTTGGAATGATAATCCTCTGACAACAGGAAAAAAACCTGCTTCACTTTGAGTGCATGTTTAACCTAATGAGGAGAAGAGCTAAACACTTTTTATGTTAACGTCACTACCAAAGTCGATCATGTCCAAGCGTCGCATAGATTGTAGACGGACTGCAAACTGCAGACAAACTTCCTGACAAATACACCTCTGGAAACACAAGAGACTTTGTTTAGCTAAGGAAGCAAACCGATATGTTTTAACTATATCGGTTTTAGTAGCTGGATTTGATTTGGTTTAAGAGAAATAAAACCAAGACAATGTCAGAGCCACTAGCTTCATAGCATGTTAACAAATAAATTCTATCACCCATAAGCTTCCTATCAAGAGTAGGATATCACCCATTAGCTTCATACCATGCTAACATCCTCAATGAAAGGAAGAATAGAAGCACTGCTGTTTAGATGTTGTGTCCTGGCAGAAGGATAATATTTCAGGATTTTTCGGTGTGGGCTCTTCTGTGTGTTTCAGACAGTTGATTAGAAGGCTGCATCCTCTATTTGCTTCCTTTTTAATATTTATTTAATATATTTTATTGAAATAAACCTTGTTGTTTTACTGACTTTAGCAATCCAGTGTTGCCCTAGAATGTGAAAATATTCAAGGGCATGAGTGCCTTTGCAGGACCTGAAACAGAAAAAATCACAACATAATTGTAAAACATCCTGGCTGGGACAGAAATATAGCTTTACATATTCATAGCTCTGAGCAAACTCGCCTTGTCACACAATCTATCTATGCAACTGATAAGTTCATCTGTTTATGTTTTAAAAAAAGCATGTTTTTCTGCTTTAACAGGAGCAGGCCCGTTGCCGTGACAGCAGATCAACTGTCTCAGGTGGGCGCGGAGGAGGGGCTCCTGCATACGATTCTCTCGGCAGACCGTCCATCTACAACAACTCCCGGAGGGGGAGGGACAGGCCTATGGATCGGGACAGCGAAACCCGGCTTAGAGTAGAGCAATACGTGAGAAACAGCAACATGTCCTTGGTAAGTGTCTCATGCTGCCTGCGGCATGTCTAAGCTTGCAACTACCAAGTTATGGAAAACTTCTCACCCAGCTTACTAAACACTTGCATATTTACCTGATGACAATGGGACTAGTGATGGTCTCTTTTCTGCCATTGCAGCAGGACCCTCGGTTGCTTCCTCCTCTGCTGCAACCGACATATCCTGTGGTCCACTCAACGGAGATCGTAAGACAGATGAACGGCAATGCCGTCATCCCAACAGAGGGGGGTTCCCATTCAGGAAGCGCCATCAGGAACTACCAGCCCCCTCCCATAAGCTGCACATACCCACAAGTAACTTATGACGAGGATGAGATCGACGAAGGGCTGGGCGGCCCTGCCAGTCAGGAGCATCCTGACGACCAGGATAGCGTTGCCTCCAGCTCGAATTTCTCAAAGAACAGGATGAGCCCTCAGCCTCACAATCATAACCCCCACACTTCATACGTCCACAAGGCCCAGATTGTTTAGCCGGTAGCAGTTGAACCTTGGGTAAAACCCCAAAACTGGGCAGTTGTGCTGTTGGACACAAGTCACCCAGAAAAAGCATCTTTTACTTTCTGCTCAGTATGGAAACTGACTTCACTCAAGAAGGACGACTACTGATCTCTACATGGACGCTTAGAGATCAGTCCCATTGAAAACAGAACATGACTAATTTCCCAGTCGTTGCAGCTGCGTCAGCTTTTGCAATGTCTTGTTGTTTTAAGTGGGTTCAGCTGACAGGTGAACACAGCTGAGAAACCTTGTGCGTATACACCTGAAGCATTTCATATCAGTGGAAACCAGGAAATGCGGGAGGAGTACCAAAAAGAACAACTGTGTGGGAAAGTATGTAAATCAGAGGAGTCTATTGCAACACCAGAGAAGCAAGGGCGTATTGCTGAGCTGGTGGTGTTTGGTGGAAGAGTAACCGTGCATGTGACAAAGTCGAGTACGCACAACTGTTTGGGAACTGATCCAGAAGTTGTGTGAGTGTCTGGCCACACCTGTAACATGCATTCCTCTGTATTGTCTCTGAGTCTTTCTCAGTCTGCATTCATCTCAGGCATTAAGACAAGAAAATATGTCTCATGTACATTTTCACCACATATGAACTGCTTTACATCCGTTAGACTGTGTTTTATTAAAGTGACAGTTAAAACGTTCTTTTCCTTTTAAAGTTCAGACGTTTCCACATGCAAGGTCGGTTGTGTCCTGTCACTTTGCACATTTAAAAACTCCACATGTAATGCTTTTTCACTCATGGATACTGTGAAAAGAAGTGTAGTACACCCAACTTCTACATGTTTTTAATGAAAATTAACATTGTATATATTGAAAGCATAAAAGCGCATGAAACACAATGAGCTCCAAGTCAGTTCACCCCTTTGCCAACTTGCCACAACATTTGTACCCAATGAAATTTAGTTTACTTCCTTTTGTAGATCTGTTGTTTTTTAAATTGTAAAGTATAAAGTTACAAAAACTCTTGAATGGCACTTATTATAATTTAATTCAATTAGATGTTATTTTAAGAAAACTTTACCCCCCCACTGTCACCGACTGGTGTTCTTATTCCTGTATCAACCAGCTCTGACATGTTTCTATCATGTGGTTTGATCACAGATCACAGATCAAACCACAGGAAAGAAAGTCTTCACTGATAGCACATACCCACGTTTCCTTTCAAAAGGCTGTGAGCAGATTCTAAAAACACTCTTTAAATAATCAGTTTTGGAGCGGGTAACGTCCCCCTGGTGGGTACGAATCGACGCTCGGTCAGTACGAAACATGGTAGTTGACTCCTTCTGGTATTGGACAAAATTGAGTATGAGATTACAAAGAAGCAAAAGGTCCAATAAAGCCTGTTACATGTGGAGTTGCCTATTGCTTGCATATGGAGGTATACTCTACACAATAATGAATGTAAACATGGACATTTCTGTCTACAAGCTGCTCTGGGAGAGTTCTCTGCCAATGTGGATCTTTCGATAGCAGCAACAGACTTATGCCTTTACAAGAGGAATGTGACGTTATCTTTACTACTTTGATACTCTGACAGAACCAAACATGTATTTTCCTTTATTTTTATTGTCTTTGGACTGTTGGTTTTAACGTTTGGTTGCGATATGTTTTAAGTGTTGTTGGGTTCTGTTACTTCCCTCATAGGGGCGTGCCAAAGGGAATATGAAAATATGTTTTGCTTTTTCTTTGTGGAAATTTAAGTATTATTTTCCTCCATGTTACACAGCTTTCCTGCTGCATATATGGCTGCTTCCCCTGAGTTCGAGATCTTTGGGTCGAATGTTTAAGCAGTTTGTGACAAACAAAGCACTGATCCCAATCACCTCAAAGGCGAGAGCCGTTGAACGGCTCACTGTCGATTTATTGAGGAAAAGCTCACCCTGCTGTGCATAGCTGGGAACTGCAGGTGGCTGGTAGAATTCACTGAGCTATGAAATATTTTTTTTATTCCAAATATCGTTGTGTTTCAGAAGATCTTCCTGATTTGGATTTTAGTTTTTCCCTTGGAGGGCGTATTGACATTGAGGATAAATATGGGAGGGTAAAAGAGCATCGGCGTCATCCAGTTACTCGAGGAATTTTTATTTTTATTTTTTTTTTACTTTGAACATGTGAACCACTGCAGAGAATATCAAAGTTTAAATAAATACTAGATCATCACTGTGGCCCTTGTTTGCTTCAAGCTTTACCCTGTTTATCTTTCTTTCCACTAGCTTCATAAGGGTGTCAGCTGGAAAAACAGGTGCTAAGCCACTGTGGGAACTGCTTTAATCTCTAAGTACATATTCATATATAAGGTCAGCACATAACTGATTTTGGTATACACTGCTGTTTGTTGGGTGACAAGTTACGTGAACGCATGATCCCAGTCTAATCAGACCTTATAAAATTGCATTAAGCAGTGGGTTATTACAAAATAATATATTAATTAGAATGGGACTTTTTTAAAGACACTACAATACTGGGAAAAATGTCACGGAGTTTCTCAGGTCTTAAAATCTTTAAAGCAACAACAACACAAAAAAAAGGATAACATTTCAGTTGAGATTTACCTTTCAGCCCCAGGGCTTCCTCTGTTGGAGTTCAACATGTTTTTGTTCTGCTTCAACTTGTCAAAAATTTGATTGTCATCAGATTGCAGATGTACGATTGCAATCACTCATATTTGTACATTAGAGGAAGTAAATTAGCAATAAAAGAACTTCCAAAAAACAAAAACATTAAAACTTTCAATACTACCTGAGTTGGTTCTGAGGCGTTTTCATCTAAACTGAGACATTTTATTCTTTGAGGAATCCAAATCTGACAGAACCAATCAGAATTAGACAGATTGTTCCAGTCGCATGATATCTGAGTTACATGCATGCAATGTGGAAGTTAGTCTGTTATAAAGTTTGATGATTATTTCCAGCCATACAAACAGCTACACAAAAGTACAGCAAATTGAAGAACATATAACATTATATTACCGTATTTAGAATCTAAAGCAAAGTTCAACCAGTAAGCTGATTTGAAAAGGTGAGATAATTAAAAGGTTCATCTTATTCTTTGTAACATTAATCTGATCTGGAATATTTACTTATTGTGTTTTTTTTTTTTACACAATCAGTGTAGAAAACATTCCAAATCAAACTCTTTATCTTGACTATGTTTTCTCCATTCACCTCATATGGAAGTCCCTTAATGGTACTCATACATAACCTGGTTTGACACAGATCCTTACAGTAATCATGATCTTTATTTGATAAAATAGAAGTAATAGACTTAAAATAACTTGGTTAAAACAATTTAGAACGTCTTAGTGCAAGTTGAAGTCTGAATTTACCTTTCCAGCATTGACCTTGGCTCGACTGCAGCTAAGCTAGCAGTCATTTTGGCCGTGACTGACATTAAATATCTTCAGTGGACGTTGCTTTTCATACAAGCATTTAGAGGAAGAAGTCTACTCTTAATCTTTCAAACATTAAACCTCCATCATCGTCAAAGATGAAGACCTCTGAAGAATCAGCGACACTTGCAGAAGCAGGTCTTCCAAATTTATAAATTTGTAGTTCCGTACTAAGTACGGAACTACAAATAAATTCACTGATGGTTGCAAACATTTCCAAAGTTCTTGATGATGATTTCAGCAAACGTTAAAGATTGTAATACAATTCAAAGCTCAGTTTCGCTGCTGCATGATACAAGACTGCATTTTCTTAAAGATATCAAACAAGGATAGCTTATAATTATCCTGGTTTCTTCTGCTAAAAACACATTTTGATAAGTGAACAGTATTCAAAAAATAAATCTTTCTGAAGAATTCTGATCTAATTCCAAAAAATTACTCTGATGTTTGCCTAAGATTTGAAAATAAAACAAACAAAATAAAATAATTTTCTATTTTAAAATAATAAAATAATTCCCACCTCTTCTGGATCAGAAACCTGCAACATTCCTGTCAAATTTTTTGGACAAATTCCTTGACCATGGTAGTTATAAAGGAAAATGATAACTTGGAAAAATTGATGCAACTTCAGCAAAATGCCCAAAACGTAATTTTTAATTCATTGTGAAAGTAAAACTGTGAAGGTAAAAAATATAATTGGTCCAAGGTATCACAATAAATTGGGTTAATTCAAACATACTGAACTGATGGGTTTAAAAAAACAGTTTGGATACCCTGTCTAAATAGCATACTGGAAGTCTACTAGGCTACTTTCATTACACCATAACCATATTTGTATGTTTGTTGTGTAATTAATGTGTACTATATAATAGACAAAAATTAGTAGTGTGAGGTATACCGAAGTGATGATTAAACTCCTTTAAAACATTGAAAGAATTCATCTTTTCATTTGCTATAATTCACTCAACCCAGCAGACAGCCAGCTGGATGTGTAAAGCAGTAATTTTCAAAATATATATTTTTTCAGCAATATAACCTTCTTTCAAGCATGTGCTTCAAATTGGGACGTTTATTTAGCAAGTGAAAGTTATTATTTAGTTGTTTAGATACAGGATTGGACTTTTTCACCTTTTCTCTACGTACTCCTCAAGATAGCCCAAACTGGCTGAACTCATTAGCCAACCATTTTGTAATTTTATTTTATTTTATTATTATTTTTATTACAGTGAGATACAATGAAATAATAGTTTATAGAGGAGCATGCTGGTTCAGTGCAACACCCATCAAAACAGCATACCCCTTCATAAAGATCAGAATGCTGATTTGATAAAATGGCCTTGTAGAGTGGTATGCTAAATTGACAGGGTATGCCAAACCGACAGAACACCCGCCCCCTGTTGGCCCCTCTCTAGAACCGCCCATGGCTTGTGGGATAGTTTTATCTTATAGAACGTTTTTAGCCAGTTATTGATATTAATGATAATAAACAAAATAGAAAAATGTAAAAGCAATTCCACAACCTGTAATGTTTATTTGCTCAAATTCATCACAAAATACAGTAGATTTACCTCTACTCTTTTCTTTGCCATACTTGGCCAGACATGCAATCTATTAAAATTTCTCCTTACTTTATGTACCATAAAAATATGACTATTATAATAAATGAATCAAGCACTTTTTACTCTCTCCTCTTTTCGGAAGTATATAATGCATGAGGTCATGAAGAAGGAGGAAACAGATCTCGATAGCTAAGATGGCGGAGGAACAGCAGGAATCCTCGCAGGGAGAGATGGAAGGTGAGAAAATCAGTTGCTCGTGAAAATCTCCAACAAGGTGCGTTGACATTTATCGGGCAGCTGGAGCTCAGATTAATTCATCTCTCCGCAGAGGGCTTCATCTGTCTCTGTAACCGTGGCTGACACGCCACCTGAAAGGCCACAGCTTCCCAGCTAACACTAGCGAGCTGCAGCTGCTGCAGTTACACAAAGAAAGAAAGAAAACCGCTGGTTTAGTTATAAGCAGGGAAACTGTGCGTGGACTTGAACTAGTATTAAACTTCACAAGGTGTATAATACGTAGGGTTAACATGTAAGGGGGGAGGTTTTGTTTTCTGAACGGTGTGGAGACGTTTTTCGTCGTGCCCAGAAATTGTTTTGTTTTCGCACAAGTCGAGCTAGCCCTGTTTAGCTCTCGGGCGGCAGCCGGTGTTATGTGGAAAATTGGGTTCGTTATAACTGAGGAATGCTGTTTTACAATAGCGTTGTTTATTGGTAACAAGATTTTTTTAATTTCTGAAGGTAGTGTTTTATTATTTTTTTAAATCTTTGTTCAGGTTATGTTCACGTAAACATTCGTAGAACTACATCCTTCTTTTTTAAAGGACCAAGATAAAATGAAACGTACAGAAGATATTGAAATGATGATAAAATGTCATTACAGTAGACTCTAAGATCTGAATGAAAGATGCTGGATTCGCTGGACATGTAGAATGTGTTGTCATTTATGTGTTTCTGAATCATGTCCAGAACCACAAACCTCAGAGATGAACAAATGTGGTATTTTTCTGTGGTCGGTGCCAACACAGATTTTTATATCTGTTTATGTTTTTACTCGGATTATGTTTTAAGTTTGTATTTTATTCCACTCTTTAAAGTCTGTGATCAAAAATTATTTCATACTTTGGAACCATCTGCACCAACACCTGCTGCTTAAAGATAAGCTAGCTTCGTTTTAGCCTGAGGATTCGGAGGGCAGACTGATTAAAAGTAGTGGACCTCCGGTATTTTCATGAGTTGGGGATAAAGGCGAATAACTAAGATATGCGAATACTTAGCACCCTCTCTAAAAATGCTTAAAACTTCCTATTTTAATTGTTGCAATCACCAAAATACCTTAATATGCATCAAATGCACAGTTTTAAACTGTTTTAGCATTACTTTAGTTCACCATCCACTGTCTTTCTTATCTCCGCTCTTGGGGTTACAGCCAATCAAAACCGAGCAAAAATAAAGCTGCCCTTGGATTGGCCGCTTGGAAACGCAGCTGATATTATAACGAGTAGCATTGCGTGTAGCTAGTTTAGCTTCCCAAGTTGCTCTTCAAACATTTTGAGGAAATGAATCCGCAAAATTGAACCACAGATTAGGTTTACTGTAATTGAGAATGCTTCCTTCCACTGGAAATTCAAGTTCTGCCATGATTCTTTTTTCTGACCTGTATAACAATGCAGGTCCTTTTGTTATTTTCTTGTGTGAAAGTAAACTTGCATTAGTGCTTAAAAAATTTGAAGGGAAATGACAGTCTCTTCCTAACAGCAAGTTTACCTGCACTATTTTCTTTCCCTTCCTCGTCTGCTCTTTCCTTCTATATTTATGAAATTCCATATCCAGTCCTGACTTTGACTGTCCTTGACTTCTCCTCGTTTTCCAGGAGTTAATTGTCTCGCCTATGACGAGGCCATAATCGCTCAACAAGACAGGATTCAGCAGGAGGTGAGGAATCAAATGTTTCTTCTAAGGGGATTGCCCCTGAACACACCAAACCACACTGCATTGCATTCTGGGTAACTGGCAGCTATCTGGTCAGAGTGCCTACACACTTTGTACGCAGACAATGGAGAGAGGGAAAAAGAGACAAAATGAAAGGAGAGAAAATAGGAAAAGGATAAAAGCAACAATGCTACTAGTGGATAAATGAACTGATGAGCTGATGTAGAGATTATTTTATCAGCACTAAGAATGACCTTTGTGTTTTTGGTTTCAGCTAAAAGCAGTTGTAGTTAACAAATTTAATAATTTTTTTTCGATGAAAATTTCCAATATTTTCTTGTAGAATTTATGTTCAAATTTGTGAAAATTTTGAGGTAATGTTATTCCCTCCTCAGCAACATGCCTGTAGCGTTTCCCTGATTTGTTCATGCGCGCTTGAGAAATCCTTTAATCTCTATGGCAACCGTTCAGCTGCACAAAACGCCTGGTTGGATCTAGCTCCGCCTTCGAGGACAAAGCTCCTCCTCAGAGAAGCAGATTCCAAGCTTCCAAGTATCCGCCTGGTGAAACTGTGCTGCTGTGGAGCTCATAAAAGGAGCCCCTTCTCAGAGCAACGCTGGTAGAAATGTTGTAAAAAAAAAAAAAAAAAGGAGTTAAGAGAGGAGCCATGTTGTGATGACATCCTGAAGGTGGAGTTTCAGAAAGAGCAGGCGTTTCTTAAATTACAGAGTCAAAATTTTTTTAAGTCATATTTGATTGCATTTTTGTAACAACATAGGGACTTGATTGTGCTGTAAAATGCCACTATATGCATGGAAAATACATGATATTGCCCCTTTAAGAGATATACTGATAATAATTTAGAGTCTGTTTGAAGCTTTGATGTCTTTCTCCACCCAGAATAAGCCTTAACAACATTTTAGGGTTGAAATATTAAAACAGGCAGTTATAACGTTTTTAGAGGAGGTACCAAAAGTGTTTGTGTATTGTAAATGCACAGTTGACAACGAGTTTAAAACATCTGAGTTGGTGCAACTGCAGACTAACTGTATCGTCTGTGCAGATCGCAAACACCAACCCGCTAGTGTCGGACAGACAGGACCTGTCGGTGCTGCAGAAAGAATACGCTGAGGACGACACGGTTTATCAACTCAAGCTCAAGGTCGGCCAGACTGCCTGTTCATAGCGTCGGGTTTTACAGCACGGCTCCAAATTCGTAACCAACGGTTCTTCGTTTTCTGTTTCAGGACCTATACAAAAAGTATGCGTATATCCGCAAAACACGACCAGATGGAAACTGCTTCTACAGAGCCTTCGGCTTCGCACATCTGGAGTCGCTGCTAGACGACAGCAAAGAACTTCAGAAGTAAGAGGCATCATGGCTACTGTCGGCTTATTAAAGGGTTTTTTTTTCGTCTTAAACCAAAAGGATCCATTTTGGCTTTATACTTTATACCATTGCTGCCCTGCAAATTAAACATACTTGCCAGTATTTAGCTTCTGTGTTATTCAAGTTACCATGACGCATCAGAATGTGCATCAGATTCTGTGTTGGGATGTCTCTATCTTTAATAAATGTTTTTGTATTTTTAGATTTAAAGCAGTTGCAGCTAAAAGCAAACTAGACCTGGTTAACGAAGGCTTCACTGAGTTTACCATTGAGGATTTCCACAACACGGTGAGCGTCCTGTCCGTCCGTTCGCCGTTTCGCTCCGCAGGTCTGGTTGTTGAAGCTGTCGGTTCGGATTAGATGGATAAATCAGATCGGCTTCTCAGATTGACAAATCGGCTCCAATTTAGTTTTTTTGAACCACAGAACTTTATTGTATTGACTTGTTGAACTGTTTTCATTCATTCCATAACTACACATTTTGATTTGGATTTGAGGACACAGACATGCATCAAAAACACATTATGTTCAAGAATTTCTTCTTTGTGTTGTATTCATCACTTGACAACAACATTCCTGTTAAGCTAGCTCACCTTCAGTAGCTAATGTAAGATTTATTAAGTATATTTAGCTAAAATAAAAACATGTTGGATCCTTACTTATAATACTTTTATTCATAACATACTAATTTATTCCTAGATGTCTTGTAGTTGATTTTGAATGTGGCTTTTTTTTTTTTTTTTTTTTTTTTTTTTTTTTCGGGGGGGGGAAAAAACAAAAATTTTTTTTTTTTTTTTTTTTTTTTTTTTATTTTTTTTTTTTTTTT
>NW_015112630.1:652588-659014 GCF_001443285.1 Poecilia latipinna
CTATTTTTTTTCTAGTGTTTTTTTTGTTTTTTTTTATGTGGGTTTTTTTTTTTTTTTTCTTTTTTTTTTTTTTTGCCGAGATGGCTAAAGTACACAATATTTTTTTTGTCTTGATTTTTTTAGTAGTTAATTATTATTTTTTGCTCCCCTCAGTTCATGGACTTGATTGAACTGTGTGAGAAACATCCCCGCCTGCAGGAGCTGCTGAACTTTTTCAACGACCAGAATATGTCCGACTACGTTGTCGTTTACCTGCGCCTCCTTACCTCAGGCTACTTGCAGCGAGAGCATGGCTTCTTCGAGCATTTCATCGAGGGAGGACGTACCATCAAGGAGTTCTGTCAGCAGGTGGGCAGCGTTTGGGATAAAAGTTGTTTTATAGAGAAACGTGATAAAGATAGAAACTGGAAGTCACGTTTTTTCCCCCGGCTGATGGTGATTGTCTTTCAGGTCTTAACCGCTGATTCTAATTTTTACTACTGCACATAAAACAGCAGCAGTGGGCACTGCTAACTAAAAAAAGTTAGTTGCACTAATCATAAACATTAGCTCCGATAACATGCCACCCCGATGTGCTATTTAGTAAAAGGTAATCCTAAAGCGCTAATAATATCTGCCCTCAAAAGATAACCCTCAAGCACCAAATTAATTTAGACATAATTTACATTTTCCATAATACTGTTAAATATTATATTTATGTTTATATGTTGTTCTCTACTGTCTTCCTATAGCTAAACATAGATACTTAAATATCATTAAAGAGGATTTTTGAATGAACTTACGTGAAATGTTTGTGAATATGTAGTTTATCGGGTATTTGTTTTTTTCCTTTCTCCTTTCCTAGGAAGTAGAACCTATGTCTAAAGAAAGTGACCACATTCACATCATTGCCTTAGCCAAGGCCCTGAATGTATCCATTCTGGTGGAGTACATGGACAGAGGGGAAGGAGGGTCTGTCAATAACCACATCTTCCCTGAAGGGGGCGACCCACGCATCTTCCTGCTGTACAGACCAGGCCATTACGACATCTTGTACAAATAACACTCCTGGGCCACATCAGATCACATCCTCCTCAAGCTGCGCTCCGCAGGGGGAGCGTTTAAGAAAAAACAAACAAAAAATAACATCAGCTGCCACGTTGATGTACAAATCGCATCTGTGTCTGAGATGATTCTCATTTATTTGGAAATAAAACGATAAAATCACATGCGTCTCATTTTACCCCTTACTCCAGACCTCCCCTCACCCCCGACACCCAGGCTATCCTCCGCCATCACACAAATGGTTAACGGGGAAAAAAAAATAGTTGGAAAATAGAAGTGACTCCAGTCGATTAGTTGTACAGTTTTTTTTTCTTTTTTTCTTTTGTGGTTGTAAATGTTATCTACTTGCTTTGTTTGATTCTCTTCCTTTGGTACACTGCGTTTCATTGAGGTTTATTAAAGCAATTTACATCTTATTTGCTGCCTTTTCTCTGACTCAGATCTTGCTCTTTTTTTTTTGATCAGGAAAAACTACAAGACACTAACAAATGGCCAAGAGTTATACCAAATGTATCATTTTTCTTTTTTCTAAAAATGTTTTTAAGAGACATCATCCAGAAAGTTAATACTTTCCGTAGAAACGTTGAGTCTTGAATCTATTATTTGCCTTCTGCTGTTTGTCTTTACAATAAAAGTGCAAAAGCTGTAAAAAAAGAAAAAAAAAAAACTAGTTCTATTCAGGATTCCAACATGGCTGTGCACACATAACCAAATGCCCTGAAGACACTTTTCTAAACTGAAATTCTTCATCAGCGTCTACAGCTCTTTGAAGAAATCTGTGTGATATGATTTAAAGCAACATGTAATTTCCCTTTAGGAATAAGTATTTTTGAATTGAATTTTATTTTTAGCTATAAAAACGAAAAGCGACATTTTTAAGAAATCGTCATAAAATTAAAAATAAACGAATAAATCAAACAGCTAGTTGTCTTTTGTTTTTCAACTGTTTTCATGAATATCTGAATATTAGAACTATGCTATATATGTAAACTAACCAAAGATCGTACATTAAAACGAGATGTTTTCTCGTTTACGTTTTCCTGGACTCTAGAGTAAATTAAATATGATAGAATTCGTGGTCAGAGTGAGAGCTCTGTCTCTGTGGTTGAGCTATGGAGAAAACAAACCAACATGTCTGCTCTCACAAAGTCGTTCACGTTGGCTAGCAGAAGAGTATTCTCCAGGAGTATAAGGCAGCATTCATCAGTGACAAGTATGTCCAAAGTTGGAATTATTCATGTCAAGATAGTCTCGTTATTTTCTTTAGTGGTTCTAAGCTAACCAGCTAAATAGAGTTTTTCGTTCAAAAGGTTAGCTGTTGACATTTAGAGTAGCACAAAGGCTAGAACTAATGGCTTGTTTGGTGAAGATTTATCGCGAATGTATTCAACAACTGCATATGGCACAGCTAAAAACATGAGGTTCAACTGCAAAGTTTGTCCACGACGGTTTTTATATAACTACCACAAACTTCATTGTGTTTTCTCGGGATTAATCCAACAGGTCACCACAAAGTAGTTCATAATTAAGTTGAAGGAAAATGTATTTTGGTTTTGTATTTAGAAATGAAAATCTGAGAAGTCGGTGTGGTGTGCAGGTATATTCAGCCACCTTGAGTCAATTATTATGTATAACCACCTTTAAAATGTTACAGTATGTCACTACCAGCTTTCTAATCAAAAGACTGCATTTTTTTTTTCATTCTTCTCTGCAAAATAAGTCAAGCTCAGTCTGATTGGCTGGACAGCAAAAAGCATGGTAAGATTTTAGTTTGAACTTCTACTTGTATGGTGGCTCAAAAGGGTCTACACAGAAGCCACACTGGAATTTATGCTAAAAAGGAATTTATTCTAAAACAAAGGTTATGCCAACCTTGCTAGCATAACTTAACATAATGTTGTCATTGTCAGTCTGGCTGCTTAAGGATGAAATGTCTTGGTAGGCCTTCATGCCATCCATTTTCAAATGGATATATTGGACTTTTACTTGTATGGTAGCCCAGAAGGATCAACAAAGTGTAAAAGTCACAGTGCAACAACACAACAATGATAAATTTATGATAAAAAAATAATTTATGTTAAAACATTGAGGCTATGCTAATGCAGAATTTAGGGTAAAATGTAAAAATCACAATGCAGCAACACGACAACAAAAACCACTATGGATGTTGTACTGAAATGGAAATTATGCTAAAGCAGAAGTTATGCTAAACCTGCTAAGATAACTTCCTTTATGAATCTCTGATAAATATCGTCCTTGTCTGCGTGTTTAAAGTATGCCATGTCTTGGTAGTAAAGAGCTGCAGGACACTATAAGTCAGGACTAGATGGTAAGCTGTGCACGTTGTCCTGGTAACCACTGTGTCTCTTTTCACTTTCTCGCGTCTAGCTGAGCTGATGGAAAACATGGATAAGAAATCAGCATGGGACCGTTTCTACTCAGAGACCAGCAGCAGGAGTCCCAATTTCAAAAACTTTGAGTGGTTCTTCGGTTTCGATGCTGTGCAGGACTTCATCACGCCCTTCCTACAGACTGCGTCCCTTTCACGCCGTCCTGTCCAGGTCCTGGACATGGGATGTGGCACATCTGCGTTAGGCCCCTCCATCTACAGAGACTCCACTTTGCCAGTGCGAGTCACCTGTGCCGACATCTCCCCCGTAGCCGTGCGGCTAATGCGGGAGCACGTCCGGGCTAACCCCGTCCGACCTCGCAACGCTTCCTCTCAAATGGAGTTTTTAGAACTGGACTGCACCCAGCTTGACAGCCACTACGGTCCCAGCAGTCTGGATCTTATTGTTGACAAGGGCACCACAGACGCCTTGTTGAGGTCCAAGGAGGGGGCGGAGAAGGCGGCCTCGGTGCTGAGGCAGTGTCTGAAGGTGTTACGGCGCTCCGGGTCTCTGCTCCAGTTCTCAGACGAGGATCCTGATGCCAGACTGGTGTGGTTAGAGACGGCCGCTCAGGGTCAGGGGCTGGCCGCGGCAGACGTTGGGGTGCAGGAGGTCGGGGTGCTAAGGGGTGTGTGTTACTACTGTTACCAAGTGACTGCTCATCATGATGTAAACAAATAAAATTTTAAGTTATTGAAGTGTGTGTGTAGACTTGTGTTTCATATCTACACACGGATATTCAAACACACCCAGCTTTATAAAAACGCCATATTTCTGTAATGCAGAATAACGTAATCATTTGTGTTGTCAAAAAAAGAAGAAAGAAAATTATCCCACCAGGAAATGTTTACATTTTACGAAAAAAAAAAAAAAATCATGAATAAATTAAAATGATGCTGTCTGACAGCCAAGAAAATATGGTTTAGCTCTCTTTATGTTTTAAAAAACATAATTTTCTCAAGAATTTCCAGAATGAGCGAACATTAAAGATTAATGTAATATTCAACAAGTTCCTCCATCCGACACTCAGACCCGTTTCCGCTGTAACGTTCTCATTGCCGAATGTCTACCGCCATCTAGTGGCCAAGTTTTATTCAACAACAGAGATCCCAGAAAATACATGGTTGAGTCCGTTTCTGTGATTGTACAATGTAACATTAATATTTTTGAGAGAATTACTTTTGGGTTTTTATTTACTCCAAGTAATAACAGTCATTAAAATATTTCATTCAGCTTAAGGAATCATAATAAATAACCATTTTCTTTATGGTATTTGATGATATTCTGATTTATTGAGATGCTTTATAGAAACAGACATTTCAGAGTCACACAATCACAGTGTGTTGCCATGACAAACAATATCAAATCAAACATTTATGACGTCTCAAAAAGTTGACTTTTAGAGCTTTATTCATACGTGATGAGAAAAAAAATGCAAAAAAATATATCTTGATACTTATTTACACTCAATTTAAATTTTACATTATTTGATTTATACACAAACAGCTGAATGAGTAACAGGCTGATGGCAAAGATTTTATCCACTTAAAGTTTCTTTATCAAGGACTAAAGGAAGTGATAGGTCAGTGCAAAGATTCACAAAGGGAACCAGATTCATAAGAATCTTCTAGAACAAGCTGTAGAAGGTGGCTGGCTCTTCCCCTTCCTCTTCTTCCAACTTGGCGTCGTCACAGAAATTCGGTGGGATGAGCTGTTGAGGATCAGACAGCCCCAACACGTTGTTGAAGAAGCTGAGAGAAAAAAAGAAGACATGTAAGACATATGTATGCTGTGAAAAGTTTAAACACTGGAAAGTCATCGAGCCACCGTGTGATTAGCTAATTAACTGAAAACAGCTGTTGAGTTTCCTGACCCTCTTAGTCTGGGTCAGTAGAACACAGCCATAGTGAGGACGTCTAACTGGACAGACGTCCAGGAGACAGACATGGACACCCTTCACAAGGCCAGGCCGCCACAAAAGATCACGGCTAGAGGAACAGAAACTTGAAGGAAAAAAATTGTGCCTCTTCAACCTGCAACCTTGAGAGCAGGATGCTCAACAAACTGTTGAGTGAATTGAGATCAACATATTTTTTTTCACTTTTTTATTGATTGATAATTGAGCAAACAGTGGAGAAAATAATAAGACTCACAATCCTGATAATACCGATAGTTTTGTCAGGATTATTTGGAACTTATTGTGACAATAAACAGTAAATTAAAATTCTTATCATCATGAGATTTATCACGATAAACAATAGGATAAATGATAAATGTCCGCCCATGTTTTGCTGGTACATTTTCAAATTTAGCCCTGCATGGCAGTAGTTCTGGATGACATTTGTCAGACTGTGAAACCCTTCAGGCCTCTAAAGCCTCAGGCACCAACCTGGTGATCCTCCATCCGTCCCTGCAGCTGTGGAACAGCGTGGTGACGGGAACGCAGCCGAACTCCGTCACGGTACTCATGTACTTCACTGCGGTAAACACAGAGCAGGTCAACCGACAGGTTGACCTGCTCTGCTCTGCTCTGCTCTGCTCTGCTCTGCTCTGCTCTGCTCTGCTCTGCTCTGCTCTGCTCTGCTCTGGAAATCCCGCGCAGGGATTTTTTTTTTTCTAAGAAAGGTCATGTGCTTCCTGCAGCACCACATGATTCTGTTTTTCCTCCTGTCGTACCTGTCTTGTTCCTCATCTGCAGCTGGCCGGTCCAGGTGTTGACCAGGACCCCCTGCCCAGGGCCGGAGGAGCTGCCCAGCACGGCCTGGCCCAGCAGGGAGGCATTATGCGGGATGGCCAGCGGGTGGAAACATCGGTTCAGGCGCTTCTTGCAGCACGTCTGGTTCCTGTAGTTGATCTTGTACATCACACCCTTACAAAACAGGACAGGATTATAATACTACTGCTGAAAAAAAAAAAAAAAAAAAAAAAAAAAAAAAACCCGTTTTTTAAAACCCCTTTCTTGGGGGCGTTATTTTCCTGTAAGGCAAAACAC
>NW_015112630.1:662122-689344 GCF_001443285.1 Poecilia latipinna
TTTTTTAATCCCCCCCTTAAAAAAAAGGAAAGGATTTTAAATTTACTGGGGAAAAAAAAAAAAAAAAAAAAAAAAAAACATAACACGTTGTTTAAAATCCCTTCTCTGTGGTCGTTACTTCTCTGTAGAGCAGAAGCACGTCCAGGTGGAAGGTCTTATTGTTGTAGGATCCAAACTCCCTGAGGCGGATCCGCTGTCCCAGAGCATCGTAGGTGTATTTGGCGAAGGCCCCCAGCTTCTCATTCTGGGTGGACTGGACATAAATCCAAAATAAATATTTACTATAATCACAAACAATCGCTTTTTGTTATTTGGCTGGTAAAAACAAAGTGGTAACTCACCACAGAAAGGGAACCGGTCAACAGCGGCGGGGAGGCTGTCGAGATGAAAAGCATATTTTCGTCTGAATAGACGATAAAAGTAGAGATGTTCACACAGGTGTGTGTGTGTGTGTGTACTCACTGCATGGCCGGGGTCTCTGGGCCACGCAGCCCACCGACAGGCACACCAGCAGCACCAGCAGCACCAGAGCTCTCATGTCGTCAGGCTGACTCTCCTCTCTGCAGTCGGAGCTCACTTCCTTTAAAGGTGCGCAGTTCTCAGTCGGTGTCACCTGACACCTGTTTCCTGTTTTTAATTTTGTTGATATATTTTTCTTTCCAGGCTGAGGAGCCTGGAAAGTCATTCAGCGTGAGTTCACGTGAATCAGCTGAAAAAAGAAATCGACATTTTTGAGCTTTCTGGGTACAAAGCAACAACAAAGAAAATACATACAAACACAAATATATGCAATAAGTGTTGCCTCAGACATTCAGTCCATTTTTACATCATAATGTTGTATTTATACTAATGCTGTCAATTGATTTAAAAACATGTAATCAAATTAATCACACTCTTGCACAGTGATTAATTACTATTAATCACTGTGCAAGAGTGTGATTAATTTGATTACATGTTTTTAAATCAATTGACAGCATTAGTATAAATACAACATTATGATTAATAATGTGATTAATTACTATTAATCACTGTGCCTAACTTTTGTAGCTTGAAATATAAATGTGCGCACAGTTGTGGTTCTTGAAGGAATGTTGCCCTGGGCAACCCCCTCCTTCTGCTGCGTTTCAGCCAATTAAAATGAAAGAAATTATCTGTGGGGAATTTTTGTAGCAGAAAGCAGGTAATGTAATCTCCCAGAAGTCAACAGCAGCTAAAGGAAACTTACTCCACTATACATGCATACAAGTAGCAGAGAACCTGTTCAGGGGCGAACTGACAGATAAGATATATTTTATTTTCTAGTTCTTGTGTGGCCCACACCTTTCTGATGTTACCCTGGGCAAATGTTTTTTTTTTAATCCCAAGCAAAACATGTCTTAAGATTTTCAGTTTTCTAGGTTTTTATATTCAGAAATCTTTATAGGAAGTTTTGTTTAAAACAACTCCAGGTTTTACATATCAATAACCCATGAGCTACAATATTAGAACAAGCTAAAACTTGCATAAATTTTATTATGTTATGTTCACATGCCGAGGAACAAAATTAGACTTGGATCCTGAAGATTTGTTTTGGCTCTGTGGTATCAGCCATCAGCCATCAGCCTACGACATGTTTCAAACTCAAAATATAGAATAATTTTTTTCTATATCTGACATATAGAAAAATGTCAAATTGTAATGATGCACATTCATGTTTGCGACTGTAAAGTAAAAAATATGTTAGTTTAAATCCGGGATGCACCGACCTGAAAATATGGGCCGGTGCCAATGTCCAATTTTAATGTTATGGCCAACAACTATTATCTTATATTACATATCCAGATATTATACATCCTGATATGTGTTGCTACAGCTAAACACACCACAGTCGCAGTTGCTGCATCACCATTACTGTCACATGACCAAACAAATTCGACATGACTCAACCCCTCCTCCCAAAACACATCTGGCAACAAGATGGAAATAAACATTGGTTATTATCGACCCAGAAATATTTATGGGACTAATATTAAGGCAGATTAATATTGGACACTTTGAAGCTGTTGGATACTTGTGCAAGGTTCTGCACTCAGCTTCATGTCAGTCAGTTCAGGAAACGACTGCTGGTGTTTTCTACTGTGACTGACTGTTGCATATTTTAATAAACTCCCATAAATCATTAATTACATTAATGTTGTATTTAATGCCTCCTCTGACCTCATGGCCTTGGTTGTACATTGTCATGGAGCTCAGTACAGCTGCAGCGTTTGTATTTATTTTTATGCATTTATAAGAATATCACTGCTTACATCAAAAGGACATAAGGAAAAAAAATATCTGGATGAAAACAATACAATAGCAGAGGATAATTTCTATATCTATATCTTTCAATTCCTTGAGTGGAATCTGGAATAAAGTTCCAGAAAACTGCAAAGATGCTGAAACACTGATTCCTTTAAAGCAGAGCTGCCTTTGACAAATTTAATGAATTTGATGATGGCATTTGACAAAATGTAACATTTATTGCTTGTTTCATAGCTGTTTACTGTATGATGTTTTTATGGAGTAAAGAACTTTGAACAGCCTTGTTGCTGAAATGTGCTGAACAGACGAACCGACTGATGTTTCCTCTCAGTTCTGAACAATATAAATATGAACAATTCATTATGAATGAATCCCAACTTGAATTCCATTCAGTTTTTTCAAGTTTTATAAGAGCTACTTTGACTAAAACCACAAAAAAGTCATTTTACAGTAAAATAGATAGGCTCCTGCTGCAGTGTGTTTCTGGTTTTTAAAGAAGCTGCAGGAATGAAGTGTGTGAGTCTTGCTCCTCTTCCTCCAGCTGGGCAGTGCTGCAGAACGGTGGTGGGGTGAGATCCTGGGGGTCTACCAGGCCGACGACGTTGTTGAAGAAACTGAAAACCAGATGAAAACAATCAGTTCAATCTGTTACAGCTGCATCTGAGCAGAAAACACAGTTCTGTGTCTGAGTTCATGCCTGGTTTAAGGTTTGTTTCTGCTTGTTCTAAGTAGTAATATAATTCTGTGATCCACTTTCTTTGAAAGCTGGAAAATAAATGAAATATCTACTTAACACCAACCTCAACCTGAAAATCCAACATGGCTGACACATTTGTGTAAGATTATGACAGGTGAAGAGCTAAAAGTTTAGATATCACAAAAGATATAATTTTTCACCTGTGTGCTAAAAAGAATTGGTCTATTTTCCATCAACCAATGGAATTTGCTAACTATTATTATTAGCTATTAGCTGCTATTAGCTAGCTGCTTTCCTCTACTCCTATCTGATCCTTTTTAAACCTCTCCCCCCTTTCTACCTTTCTTTTCTCTCTTCTTTTTTATCTCTGTGTCCACTACATTTGAAATGAACCCAAAGAAATTTCTAATACATTTTATTTTCACAGATCAAGTGTAGCATCTTGACAAAAGCGGTAATGCTGTGCTTATAAATCTGTTGGGCCTCACCGTGACACTCACAACAATTCTGAATGCCGCACTGCCAACAAAACATGTAAATAAAAAAGAAAGCTATTAGCTGCTGTTAGCTATTAGCTGCTATTAGTATTTCACATTGTGAACTTGTTTTTCTAAGGATTTTATGCATTCAGAAATTGTAACATTTTTACTGACAGGGGCTGTGTGACTGTTTTAGTGACATTGAAACCATCAGAAATGCAAATCTAAAGCTTATTACTGGAGATACTGTTATGTTTTATACACACAGCACAACTTGTTGGGTCAGGTTGATAAGAAACTTCCTCTCATGGTGTAACAACAGATGAGTAGCTTGTGCGTTTGTGGACAATTCTGTTTATTTTACTACATTCAGCCGGCTTAGTATTGTTTATGATGAAGGGTAATTATTTTTGATCACCTGCTGGTTCATTGATTGTAATAAGACAGATTAGCAGGTATTACAAGTTGTTTTCATCTTATGTTTATGCGTTTCCTGAGCAAACCGGAGCAGGCCTTCAAAGCCTTATATGGAAGCGTTGTCATGGGGATTGTATAGTTTGTGTCTCTCCATACTGCTGACTCCTATGTTTTCTAGTTCAGTTTTATTAATTTATAAACACTTTTTTCCCACAATTAAAAAAAAAAATCCTTCTGCATAGTGCACCATTTGCTGGCTGGAGAGAAGAATAAAATCACACCACCAAATTTCCCTTCGTATTTCTGAATTTGAATTGAGTGGAAGGACACCATTTTATTCAGGAATGTAAAAAGACAGCATTATCTGCTGTCTGGAGCTGACGGGAATTAAATAACTGAGGCGTGAGCACTAACCTGGCCGCCACCCATCCTCTCTTGTCCGTGCTAAACAGGGTGCTGATAGGAATACATCCAAACTCTGTAACCGTGCTCACGTACGTTGCTGCAAAAGAAAAAAGAAAAAACAAAACAAAACAAAACAGATCAGTCACATAACTGCTGAGTCATTTTCAGTCATGTGGTTAAATGTACACTAGAGTGACTGACAGCACTAAGACCCTCTGGTAACACTTTATTTGAAGGGGGGTGAATAAGACTGACATGACACTGTCATAAACACCAAGAAATAATTACTGATATAAATTTGTTCTAAAAGTATTACTGATTGCACTTTAAAAATTAGGTAACTTTATGTTATTAAAGGTAAAGTTTAAACAGAAATGATTTCTTGGTTAATGTCAAGTTGTTATAACAAAGACATTTTGAATAATGTCAACTTTGTGTCATAAAAAAGTGTCATAATTTACCGAATGACGCTTTATGACAACAGTCATAAATATTCATGAAGGCTTATTCATGTTCATGACAGGTGTTATGTCATGTTTATGAAAGTGTCATGTCAGTCTTATTCACCCCCCTTCTTACAAGTGTTACCGACCCTCCTCCTTGCTCTGATTGGTTGATTCTAACTGGATATATGGTGTATTTCTGCAGATATCTGTAGGACCACAGGGAGGAGATGGAGGAGCTTGATTTTTGACAAATTATCTGTCTGATATTATACTGTCATGACATGGTGACAGATTTAACAAATATGTGAAAATATTGTGTCTAAAATGTAACTACTGGAGGTTTAAGTGCCTGGTGTATCTAATTAGCATCATACCTAAAGTTCCACTAGGTCAGTGTTCAGTTTTAAAATCTCTAAATAATTTTATATCTAAACAAAAGAAATGCAGTTTTTGTACAACTAGTTTTACATTCAGGCTCCTTTTCAGAAAAAGGGCTCAGAAACAAGTACCATGGTTTTTACTGTTTTGTACTACCTGCCACATAAAATCCCAAATAAAATATATTAAAAATTGTGGGCGATGTGAAAAAAAAAGTGAAAAACTTTAAGTAGTATGAATATTTTAGAAGAAACTCTACCTAGACCCTTCTTGGTCAGCAGCGTCCCGGTCCAGGTGTTAACCAGAATTTCCTCCCCTGGAACTGAAGAGCTGCCCAGCACAACCTGACCCACCAGGGAGGCATCCTTAGGAACGGCCAGCGGGACAAAGTCCGTACTCAGATGCCTCTTCAGGCACGTCTGGTCCCGGTTGTTGATCTTGTACATCACCCCCTGCAGGAAGGGATGGGATTACAAACAGAACCTGTTGGAATCTGGCATACATGCATATCCCCTCTCCTTGGTTCTCACCTGTTTGTAAAGCAGAAGCACGTCTAGATGGAATGTTTTATTGTCAAAGGACCCAAAGTTGCTGAGGCGGATTCGCCTCCCAAGGCCATCGTAGGCGTACTTAGCAAGAGCTGCCAGCTTCTCGCTTTGGGTGGACTGTAGGACGGAGAGAAGGCGTTTCACTGAGAGGAGTATGAGAACAAAGTCGAACTGGATTCAACTTACCACAAAAAGGCCTCCAGACATGAGAGGCGGGGATGCTGAACAGGAAAAATGCTCAGTTATTATTATGAGCTGGTAAGAAGAAATACAACATGTTGATGCCGAGCTCTTCCGGTGTGTTTACTTACAGCATGGTTGGGGTCTCTGAGCCAGGCAGCCCACCAACAGGCACACAAACAGAAAGAGAGTCGTCATGTTGTCCGATAGCAAGCCTACTGTACTCTGCCGTCCTTAAATGCAAGCCTGTGGGGTTTCCAGTCTGTATCCAGCATAATTATCAAAGATGCTGGTTGTAATGGTATGAAATATGCCGAATCCATGTGACTGAACAAGGAGAACTGACTAACTTGCTCTAACTGATTAGGATTCCCAAATCCAATGATTATCTCTGGTTTTTGCTCATCCAGCCATGATCACTGTCTGGTCACGTTATTCCCTGGTGAAAACCTTTTTACTTGCTCCACTTTTAAAGACATAAATGAACACTCACCTTCTTAAAAAGTGTTTTATGTTTTATGTTTTAATTACAGCACCAAACCTGCTGTATATTTACAATAATTTCCCTCGTTCAGGAAAAGTTGAAAGCCAACAACAAAGAGCATCGACCATCTTCTGAGCAGAAGAGCATTCTGTTCAGAAGGAATGAACAGAAAGCTCTTCTTGAACAACCAAACATAAAGATCCTCAGGTCGTACAAAACCAAAAAGCTTACGTATTTTTGGGCAGTTTGTGTGACAAACATAAAAAGTATTGTAGAATGGTGAAGAAGGGAGAGAATAGAAATACATCTAAATATGTGTATGTGTCATTTATCTCCATTTACTGATACTCAATGTAAAATTTAGTCCCTCATTCGCCTCCACTGTCCTGCATGTGGAGACGGACTCCAAAAAACTAGAAACTGTAATTGCAATAAAATGTTAGTTTGCACAAACTTTTGCATCCAAATAAGAATTTTGTGCTGATTTGTGTTGGATATACAAAATCTCAGTAACCTGACAAAGTGTGAAAAATGTTCAAGATGAATGAACTGTTTAGTGTGTGTACTTGTATGCAACCTATTTAGGGCCTTCTCTGGTGTGAGCCTAATGAGGGCCAAAGTCCACTCACAAGGCCATGGGCTCTTCTTTTAAGGATTAGGGGTTGGGCTTAATGGTGTCATGTGAATTATGGTTAGTGTCAGGCAAAGTTACGGGTAACCTATAAACTTGTGTGTGTACAAATCACACTCAAAAACACAATGAAGAGAAAATTACTCAATTTATTATTCTTGCTCATGTTCTAGAGAGACATTCTTCAACGGATCATCAGAGTAAATGAAAATGAATTGAAATGGAGAGAACTGAACAAACGGATCCATTTTGAGAAAAAATACTGAACGCACCGAGGTCTCAACCAAGAGTGGAACAAGACAACAGAGTTGGATGAAATGAAACAATCGAAGGAGGTCTTCATTTCTTGCTTTGAAATAAGCTGAAGAAGTCTACTGGTTCCTTCTGATCCTCCATTCTCTCTGCTTCAGAGCAGAAGCTGGGGGGATTGAGGAGATTAGGATCTTCAATCCCGATGACGTTGTCGAAGAAGCTAACAGAGAAACAGATGCAGGAATCATAAGGCTGAGCTCGGACATGTCAGCTCGAGCTTTATCATGGTCACGATGCTGAAACTAACCTCGTCACCACCCATCCGAACTCTTTGGTTTGGTAGTTGGTGTTGACAGGAATGCAGCCAAATTCAGTGACCACTGATGAGTACTTTCCTGGAAGGACAGAGAATAAAAGCTGTGCTGCCAAAGCTGGCTGAATGAAGAACCGAGGAGGTTACTGCCATAGACGCCTTCTCACCTGACTTGTCTGGTAGCTCTCCCATCCAGGTGTTCACCAAGAGGCCTTGTCCAGGTCCGGAGGAACTTCCCACCACAGCCTGACCCAGCAGAGTGGCGTCTTTTGGGATAGCCAGCGGGTAGAACTCTACCTTCAGAGGCATCTTCTTACAGGTACGGTTATGATAGTGGATCTCATACATGGTAGCCTGATCAGAAAAGTAAGGAGGGACGGTTTCAGCAAGGTCAATTCTTTCAGATTCTTCTGTACATCTTACAGAACACTTTTCAAACAAATCATCCTAAAATGGAGAGGGTGGGCCAACTGCAAACCTACAAACAAATGGCTACCAACACATAGAGCATGCATCTCTATATGGATATGGCCTTCTGAGACAAGTTACTACTGATCACCCTAACACTGTGCTATAATGTACATATTTAAGGGCATCAATATTTGCATTGGAATAAGCAGACCATAAAGACCAGATGACTTCTCTTGTATTAAGTGATGGAAGTTGAGGCAGTGCTGGTACTCTGGTGTCAGACCCGGTGCTTTAAGGTCCTTGTAAATTTGTGTTGCTGATCTGGAAGTGTATCAAAAAGGTTCCCACCCTGAAGTTTCATTCACGATGCTTAATTTGGTATTCATGTAACAGTCTCTACAAGTTTTCAGGAATGAAGCCATTACACACAGTCATGTAACTGACAATCTTCAAAAGGAATTGTTTCTAAAATGGTGAATTTGTAAGTTGTTCTGATATTTCTGTCAACTCTGGCATTCTAAACTGATCATTGTTCCTCCACAACAGAATAAGGCTTTCTTCATGGGTTTAACCAGAGGTAATCATTTACCATTGCTCCATTTTATTCCACTGCACTTGTGATTAGTTTTTTTTTTTTAATGTGTAGCTGTTTCCTGTAAGAAAACTTTCACGCTGATAAGAGACTGTGATTTTCTGAAATCACATTGGAATCTTTCTGGCTTTACATCTAACCAACCAGCTCCACTTGCTTGGAAAAATCTTGAGAGAAATGTTTCTACTACAGTGTTTCCAAACTTCCATTTCCTTTTTTGAAACCTCTGATCTACAGTCACTTTCTGCTAAAATAAAGACACAGAATATCCATGCTCTGGTCACCTCTCTGTAGAGCAGCAGAACGTCGTAGGTGAACGTCTTGTTCTCGTAGGTGCCCAGCTCCAGCAGTCGTACTCTGCGTCCCAGTGCGTCGTACAGGTATTTGGCGTAGGTCCACAGCTTTTCATTCTGCGTGGACTGGAAAGTGAGAGTCTAAGTGATGCTGATTCACACATTTACTCAGGAGTTCTGCTCAGGTTTTGCTTCATTGTGCAGACGAATGAAAGGCTTACCACCGTGAGGGCTCCGCTGAGAAAGAGAGGACTTTCTGTGTGGAACAAAAATGTAACATTTTTCAAATTAAAAACACCAAATAAATAGTCTAAATAGCAGCAAAATTTTGTCTAATACAGAAAAGGTGAGACATGATGAAGAAATGTTGAGAAAGCAGATGAAGTTAAAGCTTAATTCCAACTAAAACATCCATCTACCGCATGGATGTGGCGTCTCTGCCAGGCAGGCTGCCAGCAGACATGTGAGCAGGACTGGGAGTCTCATGTTTCTCGATGCGCCGATCTGTTCACTGTGCTGTCACAGGTGAGGGATCTCCTCCTTATAAACTCTGACCCGAGTCTCGGACACGCAGAGCCGTGGTTCCGGGTTTTAGCTCCAGCCCTGACAGCTGGCCACAGGTTGAGGTCATAAATGAGACAAGTGTTGTTCTCAGAGTCACGCTGCAGTAAACATCATAAAAGCCAGCGTCTGCAATATTCTCTGAAGGCTGGTTAATGCTCCATTCAGAGCACACGTTTAAAGCAGGTTTTTACTTTTAGTCGTTTTGTATTTTCTTAAATATTGAAATTGATTTCACAATAGAGAAACTTGAAATACACTCTTGAACCTCTTTTGGTTCAATACGTGACTTTTCACTCAGTGGGTGGTTTGGCTTCCAGCATGGGACTGCAGTGGGTCAGGGGTGAACAGTGTTGTTTGTGCTCTGATTGGAGGAGGCTCCTAACCTCAGGACTGGATCTGAGCTGATGGATCAAACCACAGTCATATGACTCAGGGTGTGTGACTATCACGGGACTAACGCGAGTAGCCTCCAGTACTTCCTGTTTTCACAATGCTTACTGTGCCTTTGACCAGTCATTAACCTTCCTTTCTTTCCACAGAGTCTGACCAGAAAGCTGATCACTAGAAAAAGTTACCGACCATTTATCACATTTTGCTGTGCTAACAAAACTCGTTTAACTCGTCTGACTTGTACAGACTTTAGTTCCCCACACATTGCTTTAACAACATTTTTGAATTTATTTTAAAAATTATAGCTTGATAATATCTCAGTTTGACTATTTTAGCCCTTATGACAAAAAGTTCAGACACCGGACGTTTGATTGATATCAGGAACGAAGATCTGATCAGCAAAATTTATTAAAGTCACTGCTTCCACATTCTTGCAATCCAATGTTAACACAGACTATATATATTTTTTCTTTTAGCATTTTTTATTGAAAATTTACTCAAATAAAATGTCTTTTTTCTTCTTCCAAAAACTGATTTCTTCAAGTTTTGATGTATAATTTTTTTTGCCTATGTTAATAAGAAAATTCAACTGGAGTGGTAGAATTATACTTGGAGCTAAAACAATTTAAATCGTAATGCTCTGAACAAATGAACAAAACAAACGCTTACAAAAAAGCAGATTCAACACTTTTCTGGAGAAATATAGATGATCATAAAATGATGTGAAGTACAAAGCACTTAACAAACAGCTTTGAGTTTCAAACTACTTGCTTCAGTCTCAGCTGCTCTGACCATAGTGTTGAATCAATCAGATATTCAGAGTAATGTTGGATGCATTTTCTATAAATATCTGATACACTGTGATTCAGATGCCAAAAAAATTAACAAAAAACATTCTCAGCATCAGTCAGTACATGTAGTCTCCAGCTCTTTAAACATGTGACTGCAGGGTGAGTGGAGTGAGTTCAAGCAGGTTGCAGATCTCGTTGCAGGTTGGTCCATGTTGCTCTTTCCGGAAAATTGCCAGCCCCCTTTCACCAAAGTTTGAGGGCCCTGTGGGGGTCCTGGTGGAGTGAATCTGGGGGTCCGTGAGGTAAGTCAGACCTTTCCCATTGGAAGTCGTCCATCCTGTGGAAGAGGAAAAGTGCCATCTGTTCAGAGTTGCCTTTGATTAGTAGTAAGTGAAACATTGACCAATGTTTCACTTAAACCAATGTGTATTTGCCTGATGATTTTGATGACATTTGGCAAAATATAATGTTTATTTCTTGTTTCATAATTGCTGACTGATGTCTTCATGATTTGAAATGTTTGTTGCTGAAATGTCCTATACAAACAAAGTTGACTTGACAAAATGTCAAATCTCTTTTTCCATGCGATTGCAAACGATTACTGTGTTCATCCCTGGTCAGAGTTATAGTTATGTACTGATACCTTGTAAGTCGACCACAACTTCCTGGCGACCAGAGAACAGATAGGTGAAGTGTCCAAAAGCCAGACCATATTTCGTAGCCTCGACAGACATCTCTTTCTGCCCAGTGTTGTTGGTGAGTTTAACAAACTGTCCAAGCATGTACGGCTCCACGGTGATGCAGCCCACAATCTCATCTCCGTTTAGAATCTAAGCACAAAGAAGAAATGGATGAGGCATCTTGAAACTTTCAAATCTCTTCTGATGAACTGATTTGTTGTTGCTCAAGAAGAAACGTAGGGGTTCAGGATCATTTTAGGCCATGTCCATAACAACCCATATTTCTTTTTTTTTTTTTTTATTTAAATGGATTTCTCTCTGCTGTATTTGGAATTATCATCCACTTGTTTACATCTACCTTCCAATTTACCAATGGTAAGCTAATACAGCTCTTGTGAGGATTTTTGTGTGTATTTTTTGTGTGTTTATTTAGTTCCTGTGTCGTCTCGTCTCCCTCTTGATTGTCCCCATCTGCCTCTTGTTTCCCTGATTACCCTCTGTGTATTTAACCTCACCTGTGTCACCTGTTCCCTGTCGGATCCTTGTCGTAGGAGTCGTAAGTCGTGTCTTTTGTCACTCTGCTCCTTTCGTGTATTCTACCCAGTTGCTACCAGTGTCTGAGCTCCTAGCCTTCTTTGCTGCCTGGACGTCTGTACTCCTTGTTATCATCAAAACATAATTTCTTCACGTCGACCTGAGTCTACTGCATCAATCCTCGCTACCAATTCATGACAACTCTGGAAAAAAAAAAAAAAGAAGAGACCATTGCACTCAAGCCCATTGAAAACCTCCTGGTTATTCCACCAATACTGATTTCTGAACTCTTCCTGAGTTCAAACATTAGTATTGTTAAATGAATATGAACTTGTTCTCTTTGCATTATTTGAGGTCTGAAAGTGCTGCATTTTTAATTTTTTTTTTTACTATTATTGTTTTTTGTTATTTAGACCATTTCCCATTTTATGCAAATAAATACTACATTTTTGCTTGGAATTTTGGAGACATGTTGTCAGTAGTTTGTAGAATAAAAGAATGTTAATTTTACTCAAACATATACCTATAAAAAGTAAACTCAGAGAAACTGATAATTTCTCTGAGATAATTTCCTGCAGTGGTTGTATTTTTTTCCAGAGTTGTACATGCTTTCAGCTGGTAAATCATTACATACCGAGGGATAAATTTACACTATTATGATACTCAACAATGGCTACCCATAAATCCTGATGAATGGAACCAGTTAGGTAGATTACAAGTTTGTCTTGAAAACCTGCTCTGGCTGCCCTAAACCAAACCACTACCAGTATATGCCTAACCCTAAACCTAACCTAAACTCAATTCACACCTTAATCCCAAACCTAACTCCTGGCCCAAAAACAGCTGTTCTCAGTTGGCCCCCGCAACCTCATATGGTTTAGGAAGACGGTCCTTACAATTGATCAAATACAAAGCCACACACACACACACACACACACTGTGCTCACCAACAATGCGTCGGAGGGAATGTAGAAGATCTGAGCCAAAACTTCTTTATCGTAGAGACTCTTGTTGAATTCAGTCACATAGTACTGAGCTGTCATCTGGCGCTCCACATCTTTCAGGTGATACTGGATTTCTCTTGGCTTCAAGTAATCCTTCCCTACATAACTGCAGAAAATGTCCAGAAAAACCAGAGGATATTAGACAAAACTCAGAAAGCATTAACAGCTTTTTCGCCTTTTTATCCTATGTCACAGTCTTAGTTAAAAATATTTCTATCAAATTTCTACACACAATTCTGCCAAATATACCCCTATTTTTTTTGTAAATTTGTTGAAAATAAACAATTAAAGGAGCAGTATTATGTAAAAGCAGCATTTTTAGCTTTGAATCATGATATAATGTTATTCCTTTATCAAAAATATACCTGAAGTGTTGATTTGACTATTTCATGCATGTTCGAGAAATCATTTATCTCCAGTGGCAACCATTCAGCTGTGTAAAACCTCTGGGGGGATTGAGCATCGCCTCCTCAGACCAGCAGTTTCCAAACTTCTGATCTTCCACCTCACAGAGCAGCCTTCGCCCACTCGGCTCCTTCAGACTAGCCAGCAGCAATTAGCAAACACCTGGTGGAACTGTGCATCTGCTAAGTTCATTATATGAGGTAATTCAGTGCAATGCTGGTAGAAACGTTACTAAAGGGTTAATAGAGGAGCCATGTTGTGATGACTTCCTGAAGGCGGAGTTTCAGGAAGAAGAGGAGTTTTTAAAGAGACAGATGACCAATTTCAAGGTGTTAAATCATGAAGTCAAATTTCTTTCAAATTTGAGATATATGGCATTTTGACAACAACTGTCAGTAACATACTTACTTGATTGTGCTGTAAAATAATTTTATGTGACTGGAAAACGCATAATACTGCCCCTTTAAAACACTAATTTTATGTTCATTCAGTATTTTTTTTGATGTGGAAACGCAGATATACACTGGGGAAGTGAAGAACGTTAAGATGCTTCTGATTCACCTTGAAGCAGCAGCCATTTTGTAGCCATTCTATTTCAGTCTCAAGCATTTTGATGAAATTGGAAACATCTGCTGAAATACAAGACATTTTGAAACATGTATTGAAGTCCTTAACGACAAGCTAGAACAAAAAACAGCTAAATGTAGTAGTTCTAAAGCAAATATTTATTTTTGTCTTTTCCACCAACTTCCTGTTTGCCCCAGGAACCATAATAGCTGACAATGGCTGATACTCAGCAGGGTTAGTTGTGTCTGAGCTATTGCTGACCTTTGGTGTGAAACAACAGTTTAAGGAGTGATAGAAGTCCTCACCATTGGTGCCACAAAATGTCTATAATTTTGTTGAAAAGACTTTATATCAATGTCTGGCCTACGTTGACCCCTTGATCCTGTCCAGGTGGTGGGAGACAGAAGAACTCCCACCCATCATGAAGCTATTACTGAGCTGGAGCTCTCCTTCAGTGACATCATGGGTGCACAAAAGAGTTTTATCATAGATCCTTCTGCCTTGTGCTTCCACTCACTTTTAACTTGCTGCTGATACATCCGAATTTCCCCCATTGTGGGACAGGATATCCTATTCTATTCTAATTTAAATTTGAGGCTGCAGCCTTTTTGAAACCACGGTTTCTGCTCGAAGCAAAATGTGACATGGAAATAGCATGATTATTTTTGTAGCATCTCATACCTGCTTAACCTCTCCTCCTGATGCAAAAACTGAACCCATATCGCTCTTCTCTGTTTGCCCTCCATCTCCATCAGATCCCCGATGTAAACACAGGTCTCTCTGGCCGTCCACAGTCCTGTGGCCTTGGAGAACTTCAGGTGAAGAGCATCTAGTGGGGAGAATTCGTGACAAGAGTCATTTATTCAGACGGGCTTTTAGCTAGCTTTTCGATGTGCGATCTTGTATGTATTCTGTTTTCAGGACTTTGGTTTTCTGACCTGTGGAAGGTATACTATATAGATAAACTTGACTTACATTTACACAAAACAGTAAAATGGCAGCATAAAAACACCAAAATACTCAAGGAAATACTAAAAGCAGCAGGAAATTATAATTAGGTGCATCAGTTAAGAAGCCAATCAAGACTGTTGCATATTTTGAAATTTAGAACATTTTCATTTATGTTCTAATGTATCATGTATATATTTTTATTTTAAGGCATATTATATATTTTTAGCATGACAATTGCACTGGTGAATATAACATTTTGAATAAACTGGGATTATCTACATAGATAATGGAAGAGAAGTTCCTGCTATCACAGAAATAAACTTACTGTAGGCAGTTTGAAATTTTTGGAGTTGGAATAACTCTGTCTTGCTGTAGAACCTCCTCTGCAGACATTCATGGCAGATTCCAGCCAGTAGAGCCTGGTAATCATGCTGGGACAACTCAAACTCAGGAGCAGCTGTTGTGCTGGGGTACAGACAGCTGTAGCACAAAGTATTCTTGTTCTGAGGTGCTTTTCTTGCAGAAGTCACTTCATTGCTTTGGTGCCCGTTTTCATTGAGCTCCACCATATCGTATGAGCTCTCAGAGCTCTCCTCAGAGCTTTTAATAGTTGCGTTTGGGTCTGGAATCCTCTGTGAAGAGTTGTGTTGGACCGCTGAGACTGCACAGCCTACAAGTTTTGCAGGACTTGAATTGGCTGCAGGTTTTATATTTGAGTGAACATCATGCCTCTCGAGTGGTTTGTGATCTGCGATGCCACCAGGTGAAGAGCTGCTTTCAGAATTCGGTGTTTCCACAATGACGAAGCTCCCATCAGAACCTGAAGATTGACTCCTTGGTTTTGACACATAACCTGGTTGTACTTTTTCACACATGGGGGAGTTTTGGCCAGTTGAGATTTTTTCCCATGAAGACTGGGAACTAAAACTCTCTCCAAAGGAACTGAAAGATGTTTGGAGAGGTAGTTGGGAATGCAAATATTCTTTGCTTTCCTCATTAACATCAGCCATACTGTCTTCATCAAAGTCTTCTGTCTCTGTTTCGGCTTGAATTGCTTCACACTGTGGAAGCGGTCTTGGGGTTTCAGGAATTGTGGACTTTAGGACTGGATGGGAACTATTTCTGGAGTTCTGGTTTTGCGGCTTTGGCTTATGGTTTTCATCTGCAGAGTGTGAAAAACTGTCGTCATCATCACTCTCAGTGGGAATGTTCCTCTGATCGCTAATGCTTGCTCCGTGTCCACTGCCACTTCTATGAACACCACTGCTGGGCTGAAGAGAGCCTGATCTACTGAAGGAGAGCTTCTGCCAAGACAATCCCAGGGGGTCTGTGCTTTCCAGGGTTGCAGCAACATTTTGAGACAAAAACACGTTTGATGAATCCGAGCTTTTTGATTTTTGCTTGAATACTTCTGTACCACTTTCTCTGCTGGCTTTATCTAGGTTTGTATCCAGTGCTGTTAAAACTTTTGCCTTTTTGTCTTCAGTCTCCTTGAAACTTTTGGTGGCCTCACACAGTGATGCATGATATTTCTGAAATCTCTCCAATATCTTTGAGAAATCCTCCAGGGTGAAATTTACAGAGGAATCTTTGTCGTTTCTGTAGCTGTCTGGAATAAAAGATCCTTTATCTGAATTAGGGAATGGCTCAACACCCAGCAGCTGCTTGACTTTAGCAACTTGTTGCATGATTCTAACAGACAGGCCATCTTTGTCTTGAGTACTGGAATCACAATACTTGTAGAAATATCCTAAAGCTTGCTGGCAAGCTTGAGCAGCCTCCTCTACAACATCCTTTGGAGCGTCCAGCCACTTGTCAGTGACGGTCATTGAATAGGCTGCCTTCAGGAAGGTATGAAGTTCCTGCTGGCTGGTAACCGGCTCGCCCTCTGCTTTGGTGAGAAGGCCGATTGTGAAGGCCTCTCGAGCCTTCTGGAGAAAGGTCACTCTTTGAGAGGGAGGGCATGCTAGTGAGAAGCTGTACAACAACAAGCAGCTTCCTTGAGCCGTCTAAAGACAAACAAATAAAAAACAATTACAGACCATTTTTTAGATAGTTACCTGGTTTTTCCTGACCGTTAGTCAAGTTTAAAACTCTCAACAGTTTCTAAATCTAAATTTTCTCTATTAGTTGACACCTTTCAGCACAGCCTGTAAGTAGGATGGCACATTTAGCAATGGCTGCTGCTGAACCACAAGCAGCTTGTCAGTTATAGTGTGTGGTTTTCTGGTTCATGTGATGACATTACTGGCAGTGGCTTAATTTCTATTTTTTTCCACTTCTCTTTTGTCACATTACCATACCAATCCCTCTGTGTATTGAAACATTTTAGGAAAAGAAACAGACCATCCTTCCTTATCACATTGATTCCTTATGAATGGGTCCAATGACAAAAGTCAAAAGACACTTTATTCAGCACATGGAACGTAACCAAATCAAATGTAGAAGTTTTCTGAGTCCTGGATGACTGTTGAAAAACTAAGTGACTCTTTTATTGATAGGAGAAATGTTCCTGTAACAGCCGTGGTAACATGAGAGTGTTCATAAGTACAACGTACCACATTCGTCAGCACGTAAAGTGAAGCGTACTGACTGTACACCACAGCCATCTTAGCTGCCTGGGCGGCCAAAAGAAGACGATGACTCCCAGGATTTCCGAGTAAAGATGGCTGAAAAATAGCAACAAATATAAATTACACTGAATACCAAAAATATCTGCACAAGGAAAACAACTTTTTTTGGTTTCTTAAACTTACAAAATCAATATCTGGATTAGTTTTAAAAGAATGGAAGTCTTCATCACTCATGGACACTAATATGTTAGCCAGTAAACCAAGAGAGGTCCCAATGCCCTGTGAAACAAAGGTTTATAGCAATGTGGGATTGAGGCTAGTAAACACAACAGCTTTACAATAGGGTACCAATGCACACTTTAGCAGTCTTATCTTTAAGGTTACCTTCTTATCAGGCTGAGGGAGTGAGTAGTAGCCAACCAGAGAAGCCCAGATTAGCTCTGCGGCCTGCAGCCACAGGCCTGAAATACAAAAAGATTGTAAAAGCAGGACAGAAAACAAAAAACCTTTAACTGCTAGAGCTTGGAAATAAATACAGGAGCAATATCCCTTTAAAACCAGAAGCTGTTCTGTTGTAGTGAGAGTTAAAACACATTCTAACGATATATATATATATATATATATATATATATATATATATATATATATATATATATATATATATATATAGAGTTTTGACAAAATATAAAATTTCAACAAAGTCTGTTTTTGTTGAAATGCAAAGGTTGTTAAAGCAAAAAGACAATACTTCGTGGGATGTCTGAGTGTCACCTTGAAGAAACAGAGTCAGAAGACAGTCAGATGGAATCCCTTTATGCATTTATAAGAAGTTGTAATCTGTAAGGAACATCTTTTTATATCTCGTTATAACAAAGTTTCTCATTTCAGCTAGCTACTGCTCCTGAATTTCCATACTAGCTCTGGCAGTTAGAAGCTTCCGTACATGAAGAAATTAGTAAACTACTGCTTACTAATTTCAAACTCACCCAACTTTTGCAAAACCATTCCACGCACTTGAACACTGACGGCTTGAACGAGCACTTTGTCACTGTCACAGTGATAGACCCAACAACCTGAATGTCAAAGACAAGTTCATGCTTAGAGCTGGACTTTGGGCCTTTAAAACTGAATAAAAAGCTCTGTTGAACTACCTGTTGTTCCATTTCTATAAATCAAACTGCTCAAGATGGATTCTGCCTTCTGAAGTTTTCCTGTGGAGATAAGATATAAAATAATCAAAAAAAAGTATAACACTAAATGAAATTATCAAAAAAGCTTTCAACCCTTGTAATACCAATTCATACTATCCTGTAAGTGTAGATGTGTTTTATTTTGTTGATTTGCCAATGAAATGGTTTGTTTCACAGTCAAAACACAGTAATACTAAATAACAATGAAAGTTGAGTTGTTGTTGCACATTCTACAAACATAAAAATCAAAACTGTTCCATTTGACCTTTATATAAATGTCCAATTATATATAAGGCATAAGAATACCAGTCAATATGTTCAAGCCCCTTCCTCCATCAGTAAATACCAGAGTTAAGGAAGACTCTGGCCACCCGTATGATCAGCTGAGGGGCTATGGGTTGTTCAGGGTACCACCGGTTTAGGAGCTTGGTGATCTTTAGAAGTCGTCTGGATTCATCGATCCAGTAGAGGAATCGGTCCACCAGGAACATCACTGCCAGGGACGTCTGTGGTTCCTGAGCCATGATGGAGGACTTCAGAAGATCCTGGCAGCAGATTAAACACACAAACTGTATGTAAGCGAGGCGCGTGTGGATTCAAAGTGCTGTAAAAACATAGTCATACCTGGATGGATGACTTTTTGCTGTTTTGTCACACTGTTCAGACCAAACTAATTTTAAGCATATCCGCTGTTTTTTTTTGTTATTTTTATCTAGCACTGTGTTGATCATGTACGCTGCTATCACTGTCCCTTGGGCCATGGCTGCTTTAATTGTGGTGTATTGTATTGAAAGGCACTGCATGCTGTACTGATGGCGGGACCATTGTTTGAACACCGTTATTGTGTAGCCAGTTAGAAACGAACTCCTTCACCCGAACTCTATCTTCTCTGATTCTGGTAACTTATATAAAATGAATTATACTCATAATTATAGATGCATAGACCATAAAGTCACAGCACTCCTCCACCGGCAGCCTGACACACCCTGACGCAACACGTCAACGCTCTCAGTCAGTGGAGTTTAAAAGATGGAAAGTAGAAAGAACAAGAGAGGAGCAGAGAAGGGAAAGAGGAAACCTCTGGAATCAGACGCAGTTAAATGAGTAGAAACTGTCGACTTTTTCACAAAAACGAGCTCTAGGTTAGTAACGTTGAATGAAGATTATGAAACTGTTCAGTAAAGTCAATGAATCCTTGACTTTAGATTATGAGATTATGCAACAAAATGTTGCATAATCTCAATATTTTTATGATGCGATCAATGCCCCAGATCTATCTTATAGCCAGAAAAAAGACACAGCACCCTTTGACATGTTTCTGTAATACTGCAAATATTCTTTACAATATTGTAAAAAAAAAGGAAAGTCTAATGTTGTAACGTATATTGTTGGAGATTTGACCTTTAACTCTTATTCTCTCTCTTTTTTTAATCTAAATTGTGATGAAACCATTTTCTTGAAAACAAGCTGAAAGTGCAACACTATTTGTTTTAATTTCATATTTTGAAGTATTAATGAAGTTAATATGGATAGCTTTTTCTCTCTTAAAAACTGATTGCTATAATTTTACACAGCATGTCTTTGATGTTAAAATTAGTTTAATGACTAACATTTAGGTTTGCTAAAAAAAAAAATAAAATAAACAGGAAAAACTGAAGGTGAAGGTCATGACTTTTCTCTGCCTGTGTTTGTTAGCATAAGTTGTCTAAGAATTACCAAGAGTTGCTGCAGGTTTTTGCCGATGAGGTCATTGAGGTTGGTCTTGTCTGTGGGGCTGATGGACTGCTTATACTGCCACCTCTCTGGCACAAAGGGCCACTTCATCTGCTCTGCCTCCTCCAGCAGAGAGGCCAGTTCTTCACACAGAGACTCTACAGGATATAAAAGAGGAATTTCATAATCCCAGGAAAAAGAGTTCAAAAACAACGAGAACACTCAGGTTTAAAGCTGCACAACAGACTTCACTATCGGCATCAGTTAGAAGCCCTGTTCAGGTTTTCTCCAGTTCTCCAGAACTTAATGTAGATGAAGGTTACAATTTCAGAAAAATCCACTCCAGTGTCATCAGATTATTATCATAAGACATTAATGTGCACATAAAAAAGACTCGTACATAATTCACGTATGCATGTTCATACATACTTCATAATTTGCCAGGTCATTTCAATGCAAAACCCTAAACATGAATTCTGAAAGGCGTTTCCATGGCCCAGTCAAAGTCCAGATCATAATCTGATCGATGTGATAAGCTTCTGAATGCGGCTCATAAAGTTTTGATTGCTTTAAGCAAAACAAACAAACAGACAAACAAACAAACAAACAAACAAACAAACAAACAAACAAACAAACAAACAAACAAACAAACAAACAAAAACGATTTAACTCCAGTAAGAACCAAATATTTAGTCCAGATGAACAGGCATATAGCGCCATCGTGTGTCTGACCTCTGCAACATTTGTACTTCAGCTTCACAGAGTCAGAGATTTCAACACTTCCAGGTTTTTCTCTCGCTGCGCTGAGGCAATCCTCCAGTAATCCTCCCACCTCCATTCTCAGAAACACAAACAGTGGCTGCTAGAGAAAAAAAAGAGGATTTCCTCCTGCTTAGAAAGAAATAATGTAATAAAATAAACAACTATGTGTTTGGAAAGGACTGGAAACATTACAGTTTTGTTACTTTATAAAGTATGAGACAGAAAAACAGATTGAAAGAATGAACGAAACCATCGAGAGGAAGAAAGATTATTTTATGTTCAATCTAAATACTGAGAAAACACAATCAGTATTCATCATTAAACACTGTCTGGACTAGAAATACAGTCATTTGTGCTACCATGCATTACAATGTAAAAAGCTTTGAAAAACTTTTCCCGTAGTCAGATTATTTTAATTACTCATTGATCCCTTGTTCTGTACTTTGATCATGTTCAATAAAAACACTTTACATTCAGAGAGAACAGAGTCACAGTGAATAACTGCTGTAGGACAAGATGAGCTTCAGGATCAATACGGCAGAAATACATCCCGTTTTATTTGAAAGGAGCAACTTATTAAAATCATTTTTAACAATAAAAAGTACGTACCAAGAGTTAAGAGTTCCCGGTGACTTCCTGGTCAGGCAGGGCTATAAAATGCTGCTTTCAATGCTGTAGGAAATTAGATTTTCTCAGGTTGGTTGCTTTCATTTTCAGTCCTGAATAAAAACTGATACTTGTTTTTCTTTAGATTCTCAGAGAGAAGACATGCAGTCCTGACGCAGAAGACGTCCAGAACCCTGCCTCAGATGAGCCATCTGACATTATTATGAACCTGCTGGTGTGTGTAATCTGCAAACGCCTCTGGAGTTTCTAACTAAAATAAGTAACCATTTGAAACATGTCAAGTCTTCTGTAGCAATAGACGTGACATCTGTTTTTCTGAATTCTTCAAAAAGCTATTTCAAGATATCGTCCGCAAGTAAAGTCACCCTGGGATGACGTAGCTGATAAAAACAAATTTTTTATGCCTTCCTCTACATTTTCATCTGCCCAGCTCCAGGAGGACAGCAAGCATGGATTATCTCACAGTTCCTATCTGAGTAAAGTGTCATTTCTTTGATACCTCAGGTCTTCTGGAAAAGATCTCGAAAAAGAGCCTTGACTTGTGTCTTTTCAAATCGTACTCCTTCAGTACAGCGATGCTTTTTGATGTGGAAAGCAACATTTTGAAGCTAATAAACCCTGAAAACTTTAGCTTTCACAATATTCTTCTGTCCCGTTTTATTTGATGCCATGTTACCACCTTTGCACAGGTCAGTCAGGTACATAGACTTACAGTTATCACTGAGATGATTTTCCCCTTCAGAGATTACCCGTTGGGCAGATCCTTTCTCTGTTGTATCATAAAGCCAATGTGTATTCCAGAATTTCAGAACCACAGCTCCATGATCTGTTTCTGGCAATTTTCTGGGGGCCACAGAAAGTTTTAAAACTTCTGTATTTGCCTGGCGGCCTGCAACACGCCTCAGTCTGCCATATGGGGTTCAGCCAAGAACACGGCTGATCACCAAACCAGCGTTTTTGGTACCTTCGACAGTAATGTTGAATATTTTCTAAAACATTTACATTTTTTGACTCCTTTCCTTCTTTCTGAAAATATTTCTGAATATTTATTTCTTTATAATATTTTACAGTTTTGTAATGGTTTACAATGCTAACAAAGGAAATGGTTTAGTAAGTTAAAACTAATCTTTGAACATGGTCTTCAAAAGTCTGCACACCTGTTAGAACCTCAGGGATTGAGACTTAAAAATATGAGACCATTATAAATCATTTCCATTTAATTGGACATACACTGCATTGGCACTATATTTATTTCAGTACATTTTCTTCAGTAGGAACATGGAAGTTGGTCAGAGTTGATGGGAGAAAACTTGCTAGAAGTTGTAAAAGCAGGAAAATGACCCCAAATATACAGCCAGAGATACAATGGAACGATTTAGATAAAAGCACATTTCTTTGTTAGAAAGACCTAGTCAAAGTCCAGCCCTAATCCATTCTCAGGAGTGTATCCCAACTCAATCAGATTTTTCTCCTTTGGAGATGCACAGTGTGAAACGCCAGGACACAAGCACTCCGCCTTGAGGAGACCCAGTTTTCAGTGTGGTGGATTTGGGGACTAACGTTTCTCTCTCGGTCACATAGCTGAGAATCCACAGGTAAAGAAAGATTCTCTATTAATCTCTGAGGTATGATGATAAATCAGTGTTCCTGGACAGGTTTCTATTTTAGACTGTTTCTGAGATGGGAGGTTGGGCTGACAGGCAAACCGATAAACATTTAGTGTTGCGGGGAGGCTAACAGTCAAGTGTGGTTTGACAAGTTGCAAAAATGGTTGAATTATTATTGTGGTCAATATGAAAGATTTACTGAGGCAGGAAACAGTTGATTTCTAAATTAGAGTTTAGACTCCAAATTAGCAGAAACCTATGTGACTACTTTCAAACACCATTTGTTTTTAGCTTCACATCATTCCACACATCATGTTTTTTTGTAAATAAATGTTTTTGTTGTTGTTTTTTTTCTTCACAATTACACTGTCATTTTGTTTTTCAACCTCAAAATAAAACATGTGATCAATGGTAACTAATGTTTAGCTAATGTTTAAGCACTAACAATCTTCCAAAAAAACTGACAGCTCAGTTTTACAAAGTTAGTTCCCTTTTTATTCTGGTGGATTGCAAGAGCAGCTTCACAGTAAACGAGCCTGAGTGGACATTGCTTCATCTCTCTGTTTTTTTTTTGTCATTGACCTGTACCTTACCCAGGTTTCTAGAATGCATGACCATCACTGCTTATTTATTATGATGTTTTCCTATTTACAGTCATTACTGAATTTTACTTGTATATTTTCCCAGCAAGTTTTAGCACAACAAATTTAATTTGTATAAAAAATATCATATTTTATTTCTTTGTACATTAAAAAACCTTGTGTGTAATTCATTAGCCAGTTAGATCTTATTGTAAAATGCATTTGGTAAATCAAATTACTTGGAAATGAACATCATTTTGAACAAGACAAGGATTAAGTGAATATCTTAATGGCCTCACATGTTCTCAGAATATTTTATGCTATGAATCTTTAAATAATTATTATAGTTGCTATGCATGTGCTCTGTCTTGTGTGTCTCTGGGTTCCTCTGACAGACTGGATAAACAATCGATGGAAGTTATATCTTAGCGCCCTCTGCTGGCAATGTGTTTAAGGTTAAGCCCCAAATTGTCCTCATACCTGACAGGTTGAGATTAAAAATTATTTTAATTAAAACAAGACCTTTCTGTCAGGTAGGAAATGAGACAGGCATTTCTCAAAAGATAACAAAACAATATAAATCTACTATGCATAAAAAAGTGTCTTAAAAAATTGCTTCTTCCACAAATTCTCTAGCTGATGCAAAATGATATTACTTCCAATCTTAAGATAATTGTCAAAACTAAAAGGCTACGTTAAATTTACTATCCTAGGGGTATGAACAATAACTGTAGCCATTTTACTTTGAACATAAAAGATAAAATAGCCAAGCTATCTAAAATAAGTCCCCCATCTTTTGGGAAAGTCTAATAAAAATAATAATAATAATAAATAAGCTTTTACCATCTATTTGTAGATAACTACTTAATCACTACATTCAGAATGTAACAACAAAAAAATCTCCCTAAAACGCAATTCTCCTTCATTCTCTTGTTCAATGAATGCAACACGTGACGTGACGCGAAGGAAGGGGCAGATCTGATGTAGTAACAGGTTGCTGTGTTTCTTAGAGTGCATCCTAATATTTCAAATGGAAAATAACTAAAATAAAGTCCTATTTAATGCGACAATGTTTTTCAAATCGCACTTTAAAACAGCCGACAAGAAAACCGTATTATGTGTTGGAATAAAAACCGTTCAGCGCACGATTTAAACGGAGAAAACTCGGTACTTTTGTAACTTTCCCGCTATACAAACTCCCTCTGGTGTTAAGCGTACTTCAACCGCCGCGGTGTGTACATGTATGTGTACGTATGTATGCAAAGTATGTGTGTATGTGTACGTATGTATGCAAAGTATGTGTGTATGTATACGTGTGGAGCTCGCAGGCCGCCTCGCACGCGGACTGAAGCGCGGTGCCTTCGCGGTGCTGCCGGAAGGCGGGACTGTGGCTCCGCACTGCGATCTGTCGGTCGCACAGCTGGAAGGCGCTCCAGCTGCGAGCCGATGGCCGAGCTCAGCGGCACGCCAACACACACCCACACCAAGTCGCTTCCGAGTGCGTCAGCATCACAGCACTTTGTATAGGCATTTTTTTTTTTTTTTAAATCTCTCAAGAGCTGATAAGAATTATTAGAAAGAAGCAGCCGCATGACCCGACAGAACAACAAGTACCAACTCTGAGGAGAGGAGCGAACCGAGCGGAAATCGCCTGATGACTCGTTGTGCATTCCGCCTGTGAGCGACCAGCAGGTCCCTGAGCTCCCAGTTGGTGGCCGAGCTGACGATGTGATGTGAGGCTAAACTCATCCACCACTGTTCCCTCTGCAGCCCGTCCTCCCCGGAGCATGGGACCCCGCGAACTCTGAAGGTAAGCGCCGGACCACAACTTGCCTGTTAGTGCACACACTGACGCCACTTCGTGCGTCTTTCATGCAGACACAGAATCATCTCTTAACACTTTCTTGTGCGGATCTGTTATTTGGAACGTCTCTGTCGATCCAGAGGTTTGTTTCGGGATAATCACGGCTGGACGTGTCTCTGCGTCCGTGTTTTCTATAGGTTGATTAAATCAGGCATTGCATGTGTGAGTGGAGGTTACTGTTATATGGATCTACTTGTTGCTCAGAGTCAGTGATGGTGGAGTGTGCACGCACACACACGGACACACGCGCGCGCGCAAAATCACCTGGTGACTGGTGGTTGTTGTGTGCAGGAATGACCGCATGCACACATTAACTTTATGGCTTCCAACAGCCATAATGTGAATGCTCGGGTGCTGCGGCTGCACTGATAAGACGCATAAACCTGCTTTATGATTGTCAGAATATGGAAATTTGTTTAATTGGCCCTGAGCAGAGCTCCCAGTAGTGATGGAGGAAAGCAGGTCTGTTCCTAAAATTAGAGGCGGCTTCTTCAAGTTGGATCTGTTAATTGCAATAAATTCCAGCTCTTCATTATTGTGTGTTATTAATTATTATTATTATTATTATTATTATTATTATTATTATTATTATTATTATTATTATTATTTATTTATTTATTTTTTCGCCTTGGCTGCTTAAATTCAGCACAAAAGGTTAAACCTGAATTGCTCCCTCAATCAGACGGGACTTGTTCCCTACGCAAGGCTGCAGACGCGCTTTGCTTGTGGTGATTTAAGGTGATTTTCTCCCGCCACCCTCAGCGCAGAGACGGATTAGGAAGCATGTTTGAATGCCAGCTTCACCCGCAGTGTTATCCTGCTGAATGTTGAGCTGCTCCAGTGCGGGGATTTTCACTTGTAACTGGGTGTCTGTGTGGACGTTTGAACGGGATTACAGTCGTGGCAACCTCCCGCAATTCTCGAGTTTTACGTTACGGTATGTCGTAAAAACAACAATAACAACAACAACAAAAGAAAAACAAACAACTCGTCGTTCTCAGGCTGTAAAATGAGGTGAGATGGCCTCGACTTAACAGTGCTTACATTTTTTTGCCGTGTCACTGTTTATTTTGCAGATGGCAGGAGTTATAGTGTGTGAAAAAAATGAAGCTACCTCATTATTTATGACTATTTAAAGTCTCCTTGAGTAGTGAAACATAACATGCCACATTCCTGAGAAATAACTTGAGTGGAATACACTGGAAGGAGTATGTTGCCTTTTACACACATTTGAACGTTTCCGGTTGAAGTTTGTAGGTGATCAGTTAGCATCTAAAAAAAAAAAAAAAACCTCATAAAATATCTGAACCGCAAGTCGTATTTAGGGTAGCAGCTAAGTACTTTCTGAGGTGTGTATGCATGCGGACACATTGCAGCTCCTCCAAACACCTCAAACTACAGTACACAGTTTAAAGACAACATTTTACCGCTAACTTTAGCTAACCTGAATATTTACAAGCCCCCTCTTGAAAGACTGAAATAACTCACCTACTACCTGTCAGTCACTTTGAAAGACTTTTATCCTTGTCCCTCTTCTGTTTTTTTTTTTTTTTTTTTTTTTTTTTTTTTTTTTTCCCTTTTCTAAAAAAACAAACAAATCAAAAAAAAAA